>NC_080386.1:94836987-95109608 GCF_014773155.1 Arachis stenosperma | reverse complement strand
TCTCAAAACTTGCTAGCACCAAGCCGGAGGGAACAATAGAAGTCTCCTCCAAGAAACTCTTACAATCCCCCTCGTGTTAAGGGAGGAAGAAATACTAAAATATCCGGGCAACAACAAGGATGGATAACCCCCATACTCAACTATCTGAAATCGGGAACTCTCCCCGCCGAAAGAAAAGAAGCTAAAAGGCTTACAAAAGACGCCCAGAACTACACGTTAATCCACGACGTATTATACAGAAGAGGATTCTCAAACCCCCTCCTGAGGTGCGTCCGACCACAGAAACAAAGAGCGTCCTCGAAGAAGTCCACAAAGGCATGTGTGGGAACCATCTCGGAGCCCGGGCCCTGTCCAAGAAAATAGTCAGAGCCGGGTTCTACTGGCCGACCTTGCAAAGAGACGCGGCAGAGTTTGTGAAAATATGCCCCCCTGCCAAAAACACGCCAATTTCACAAAGCACCGCCCGAAGACCTCATAAGCATCACCGCACCATGGCCCTTCGCAAAGTGGGGACTCGACCTACTCGGCCCATTCCCACAAGGACCGGGGCAAGTCAAGTACCTCATAGTAGGGGTCGACTACTTCACAAAATGGATCGAGGCTGAACCCTTAGCCATATTACGGCTCAGAAAAGCCGTAAATTCCTATACAAAAACATTGTCACGAGGTTCGGAGTCCCCTACTCCATCACAAACAGACAATGGAACACAGTTCACAGACACAAGTTTTTAGAACTTGGTGGCCGAGCTAAAAAATCAAACAGCAGTTCACATCGGTCGAACACCCGCAAGCCAATGGACAAGCAGAGGCCGCAAATAAAGTCATCTTGGCCGGGTTTAAAACGAAGACTCCAAGAGGCCAAAGGGGCATGGGCCGATGAACTCCCCCAGGTATTATGGGCATAGGACAACCGACTACAACAGGAGAATCCCCATTCCGACTAGCCTACGGAATGGAGGCAATGATTCCCGTCGAAATAGACGAAGGATCACCCAGAACCATCTTCTACAACGAAGGAGGCAACCCTCAGGCACAAAGGGAAGAACTCGACCTCCTACCCGAGGTCCGAGAAAGAGCCCGAATCAGAGAAGAAGTCTTAAAACGACGAACGGCCCTCAGATATAACCGAAAGGTGATAAAACGAAGCTTCTCCACTCACGACCTGATTTTAATCCGAAACGACATCGGAACACAAAAATCGGGAGAAGGAAAGCTAGCCGCAAATTGGAAGGGGCCCTACAAAGTAACAGAAGTCTTAGGGACAGGCTACTACAAGATATCCGACCTAGAAGGCAATGAGCTGCCCAGAACCTGGCAGCCTGTAACCTAAGACGATACTACAGCTAGAAAAACTTAACCGAGGTGTACTCTTTTTCCCCACGAGGGTTTTTTAATGAGACACCGGTTAAGTAGGACACCCGACCTAGTCAAAGGGTAAACACTTTGTACATATTCTTCTTTTTAATACTAATCAAATTTCTTTATTTTCTCTTTCTCGTTATAAAGCATATCCTAAAAGTACCCCACCAAGGCGCATTAATTTATGCTCGGCAAAACGCAAAAAAATCATTTGCCAAAGGCCATACGAGGTCGGCAAAGATGAAGCGACGAGGTTCAAATTAATGTGAGAAGTTATAAAAGTAACTCTGAAATGGCTCAAAAAGCCAAATAGAAAAGAAGTTACAAAAATAACTTAAAAAGGCCGACCAAACAACGAAGTCGGACCTGACCAAAGGGGTACTCAAGGATCCCGATGTCCGAGAGTAAACTCGGACCCAAGAAAGAAGCTGGCAAAGAACCAGGACTTCGAGAGGCGCTAGCTAAAAAGTTGTTACCCAAAAACAACTAAAAGCAAAAAGCAAGAAAGTCAAGGCGCTAGCTAAAAAGTTGTTACCCAAAAACAATAAAAAGCAAAAAGCGAGAAAGTCAAGGCGCTAGCTAAAAAGTTGTTACCCAAAAACAACTAAAAAGCAAAAGCGAGAAAGTCAAGGCGCTAGCTAAAAAGTTGTTACCCAAAAACAACTAAAAAGCAAAAAGCGAGAAAGTCAAGGCGCTAGCTAAAAGGTTGTTACCCAAAAAACAACTAAAAAGCAAAAAGCGAGAAAGTCAAGGCGCTAGCTAAAAAGTTGTTACCCAAAAACAACTAAAAAGCAAAAAGCGAGAAAGTCAAGGCGCTAGCTAAAAAGTTGTTACCCAAAAACAACTAAAAAGCAAAAAGCGAGAAAGTCAAGGCGCTAGCTAAAAAGTTGTTACCCAAAACAACTAAAAAGCAAAAAGCGAGAAAGTCAAGGCGCTAGCTAAAAGGTTGTACCCAAAAACAACTAAAAAGCAAAAAGCGAGAAAGTCAAGGCACTAGCTAAAAAGTTGTTACCCAAAAACAACTAAAAAGCAAAAAGCGAGAAAGTCAAGGCGCTAGCTAAAAAGTTGTTACCCAAAAACAACTAAAAAAGCAAAAAGCGAGAAGTCAAAACGCTAGCTAAAAAGTTGTTACCCGAGAACAACTAAAAAGCATAAAAGCGGAACGAGACAATCGAAACACAAAGCATGGCACAATAAAGCTACAAGAGTAGCTAAAATAGCAGAACAGGTGTCCAAAATGTTTGCAGAAAACATCCAAAAAACAAAAAGCCCACAGGTCGGGCAAAAGCACAAAAAGTACAAAAAATTACAGAGGATCAAGGCCCTTTCCAGACTCCGCATCAACACCTGGCTGAAACATTAATTTCGGGACTGCAGGAACAGCACCATCGCTTGGAACCTCCATACCAACTCTATCCTCGGCCAAAGGTGAAGTCGGGTTCACGACCGGAGCCTCGGGGTCGGACACCGGAGCCTTGGGGTCGGACATCGGAACCTCATCCTCAACAGGGGCAGGAACAATCTTCCCCTCCACAACTATGTTATCCGTACTGAACAAACTGAGATCCAATTCGGGAGCAAGAACCCGGACCTGATCCCTCAAATTCACAAACATAGCATCCATACCCTTGGCCACATTATCTTCCAGCTCATAAAAGTCATCCCGAGCAGATTGCAGCTTCTCCTTCGTCTCACAAGCTCAGCATACAGCTTGGTATAGTTCTCCGTCGCCACCCTCGCCATCTCCTCAGACGTCTTCGCCACCGCCACAGCCGCGGTAGCCCTAGTCTTCTCTTCCTCCAAAGACTCCTCCAGCTCGGCAATCCTAGCATCCTTCAGCTGACTAACTTATCAAGCTCGGACCGGGCCTTCTCAAGTCGGGAGCTGGTCGCCCAAGGGGAGCTTTCTTAAACTCCCGAGCAATGGCGGCATGAAGGCTAGCCATCCGAACACAAACTCCGCGCCATATACTGAAAGTGATGCTCCATGGACGCATCATCAGTAGAAAATAAAAGTCTGAGGAAGAATGTGCTGCTCAACCCAACGAGAGCATCGAAATCCTTGTCATTGAAACCAGCAGGCTCTCGGGAAATCTTCTGTTTCTTGGGGGGAGGACCCGAGGTCGAGGTCGGGGAAAGCTGACCGGGTCCGGAGGTCGGAGGATCCTGAGTTATAGCTCGGAACTGAGGGACCGGAATGGTCTTCGACCGAGTCTGAACACCAATTGTAGTCTTCTGCGGAGAAGGTCGGGGAGAAGCTTCAGCCTTGATATTCCGAGATGCCGCAGATTCTTCGCTCGACGGGAGAAACTTCATAGAATCAGCCTGAGAAGACATCTCTGCAGAAACGAAACAAAGAGGTTATCAAACAGAAAGATCAAAACAAAGTCAAAATATGAAAATGAAATCTCAAAAAGAGGTCGGGAACTACCTAACTCGGAACGGAGAAGGCTTGGATCTCCCAACATTTTCTTCAAGTGAGGTGCCCGACACACCAACGAAAGCCTGTTCCACCTCATCTAGACTCTCGAAAGTGTACTTAACCGACACCACACTCTCTTGCCAACAAAGAGGAAACGAAGGCTCCCCACTCTCATCTAAGAAAAAAGGTCGGACATCTCCAACAGCCCGGACTTTGAAGTAATAGTTTTTGAAATCGTGAAACGACTCATCATACAAAGTGCAAAATTTCCTACCCTGGTTAGCCCTAAACGAAACCCAGGACACCTTCCCAGCACCCGACCCCGGCTTCGTCAGTACAAACAGATAAGAAAAAAGAGAAACAGAAGGGGAGACGCCTAAAATCTGACACAAAAGTTGGAAAAGCTTTAAAAACGCCCAAGAGTTCGGATGGAGTTGTGTAGGGGCAAGGTTACAAGACCAAAGGACCTCGGATTCCAGGTCGGTGAAAGGAAGACGGACACCTAGCTTGGAGAAGAAACAATCATAAGCATAGAAGAAAGTTTCTCGGAACTCTCTAACGGCGGAAAACATACCCCTCCTCGGACTCCGGGGCTGCTAACTCGTAATCCCGCTCAGACTCCTGTTCTCACAAATACTACACTCCCTACGGAACCTAATCAGAAACTCAGAATCTACAACAGACGGGACCCTTAAAGGAGCAGGATCTACCCAACCTAGACCACTCGGAATCTTGGTCGACATTGCTTGAAACACCTTTCGAGACATAAAAAAAAATCTTGCCTACAAAGAAAGAATACAACAGCAAGACAAAAATCACACAAAGGCAGAAAAACCAAATTCAACAAAAACAAAAGAAAGCAAAGTTCTTTTACAAACAAGAAGGCAGCAACTCGAATAACAAAAATGGATCGGAGAAAAGAGTCCCCCCACACACACACAAAGCAATAGCGGCGCCTCTTTTCGGGGCAACCCGGGCATAGAAGATATCAGAAAAAAGAAGCGTACAAAGAATAAAAGCGAAAAAAGCAAAACCTGGAAAAGAAGAAAGCGACGAGCTCCGACGAAAGGAAAAACGGCGGCGCAGAAAAACTCTGAAAAAACGCACAAAAAATGGAAGACGAAGAACAGAGAGAAAGAAGAGAAGATGCTCGAAAGGAAGTGATGAATAAACAAAGAAAAATGAAGAAAGGGGCAAATAAATAAAGCCTCCACAGAGCGCCGCACGGAAATCGAGGAAGAAACGGTAACAAGCAATAAATGCTGAAACGACCGTTTTCAAATTTTGAAAAACTACTATGCCCGAGCTCGACCTTCCGAAAAAAAGACGAACTCGGGCAGGGCACTGTTCATACCCTGACCGAGCTCTCCAAACTCGGTAAAGCTGACAGAAGGCCGACCTCGACCCAAGGCCCACGTTCGAGGTCGGACCTCGGACAAACAGGCCAAAGAAAGGCCCATCAGAAGGAACTAAGCCCAAAACCTAAAGGCCGAAAGGGCCTGGGAAAGGCGGTTCCGCAAAGATAGAGATGAATCTCCCAAAAGATAAGATAAGATAAGAATATCTTATCCAGGGATGATCACAGCCAACTACTATAAATACACTGGAGCACCCAGGTATAACTCATACTCTATTCTACTTGATATCTGCTTGGACCCATGCTAATTAAGCATCGGAGTGTCATTGCAGGTACAACCCCCCGCCGTTCAGCACAACCAGCTCGGGTCTCAGACACCACCTCGGGCCTTGCGGAAGACCGAGCTGCACGTTTCAGGTAACCTCGGAACAATAACCATAGCTTGCTTCAAGCCGACAATCTCGTGGGATCGACCCTTGCTCACGCAAGGTATTACTTGGACGACCCAGTGCACTTGCTGGTTAGTTGTGCGGGATTGCAAAAGTGTTATTGCAATTCGTGCACCAAGTTTTGGCGCCGTTGCCGGGGATTGTTCGAGTTGGACAACTGACGGCTTATCTTGTTGCTTAGATTAGGACTGTTTTTTTTTGTTGGTTTAGAGTCTTTTAGTTGAGTCTAGTTTCATATTCTAAGTTTGGTGTCAATTGCATGCTTTTGTTTTTCTTTTAAATTTTCGTTTTTGCATGTTCTTAGTCCCTTTTTGATTCATAAAAATTCTAAGTTTGGTGTCCTCTTTGTGTTTTTCTCTTAAAATTTTCGAAAATTTAGTGTTTGATTTTCTAAAAATTTTAAGTTTGGTGTCTTTTGTGTTTTTCTCTTTCCTCTTTTTAAAAAAATCAAATCTCTTTCATAAAAATTTTTTTCAATCATATCTTCTTAATTGCTGTTTTGAAAATCTTTTTCTTCACTAATTGATTCAGTTCTCAATTTGCTTTGATCTTATTTTATTTTTAATTTTCGAATTTTCTTTTATTTTCCTTTTATTTTATTTTATTGAATTTTATTTTTTTCGGTTATTTCAAAAAAAAATATAAAAATAAACAAAATTTATCTCTTTGCAATCATTTTCATTTCCCTTTTGTCCATTATGGACTTAAGTGGAATTAATCAGTCCAAAAGGACTCTGGGGTCTTATGCTAACCCCATTACAGCTGCATATGGGAGTAGCATTTGTATACCTCCCATCAAAGCAAGCAGCTTTGAGCTAAATCCTCAACTCATTATCATAGTGCAGCAAAATTGCCAGTATTCCGGTCTTCCACAGGAAGAACCTACTGAGTTTCTGGCACAGTTTTTACAAATTGCTGACACAGTACATGATAAAGAGGTAGATCAGGATGTCTATAGACTATTACTGTTTCCATTTGCTGTAAAAGATCAAGCTAAAAGGTGGTTAAATAACCAACCTACAGCAAGCATAAAGACATGGAAACAGTTATCAGACAAATTCCTGAATCATTTTTACCCTCCAAAGAGGATGACACAGCTAAGGCTGGACATCCAAGGCTTTAAACAAGAGGATCATGAATCCCTTTATAATGCCTGGGAGAGGTACAGAGGTATGCTAAGAAAATGTCCCTCTGAAATGTTTTCAGAGTGGGTACAGTTAGACATTTCTACTATGGGCTTACAGAAAAAGCTCAGATGTCTTTAGACCACTCAGCTGGTGGATCTATACACATGAGGAAGACAATTGAAGAAGCTCAAGAGCTTATAGACACTGTTGCTAGAAACCAATATCTGTACTCTAGCAATGAGTTCTCTCCAGAAGAGGAAGTCATGACAGTAGTCACTGACTCTAATCCTCAAGAACAGGTAATGGAGCTTAATCAACAACTACTCCTGATGACAGAACAGTTAGCAGAATTTAAAGAGATGCTCAATGAAACTAAAGTTGCTAATAAAAGCATAGAACTACAGTTGAGTCAAGCAAAACAGCAAATATCTAAACAGATAACAGAAGAGTGTCAAGCAGTTCAATTGAGGAGTGGAAAGACCTTGAATAACACTGTTCAAAAGAGCAAAAAGCCAAATAAGGAACAAATGACAGAGGACAACCAAACCACTGTTCAAAATCCCTCTGAGGACAGTAAGAGCCCAGAGAGGAATATTGGCGTTCAAACGCCAGAAAGGGAAGGAAAGTTGGCGTTAAACGCCCATTCCTTGCCCAGTTCTGGCGTTCAAACGCCAGAAAAGGGGGAAAAGTTGGCGTTAAACGCCCATTTTCCACCCAATTCTGGCGTCCAAACGCCAAGGGAGGATCAGACACCTGAGAGTGCTGACAGTAATCCCTCTAACAAGGCTTCTTCAACCACTTCTGTAAGGAATAAACCTGCAGCATCTAAGGTTGAAGAATATCAAGCCAAGATGCCTTATCCTCAGAAACTCCGCAAAGCGGAACAGGATAAACAATTTGCCCGCTTTGCAGACTATTTAAGGACTCTTGAAATAAAGATTCCTTTTGCAGAGGCACTTGAGCAAATACCTTCTTATGCTAAGTTCATGAAAGAGATCTTAAGTCATAAGAAGGATTGGAGAGAAACTGAAAAAGTGTTTCTCACTGAAGAATGCAGTGCAGTCATTCTAAAAAGCTTACCAGAAAAGCTTCAAGATCCTGGAAGCTTTCTGATACCATGCACATTGGAAGGCACTTACACCAAGGTAGCCTTATGTGATCTTGGAGCAAGTATAATTTAATACCTGCATCCACTATCAGAAAGCTTGGGTTGATTGGAGAAGTCAAACCAACCAGGATATGCCTCCAACTTGCTGATGGCTCCATTAAACACCCATCAGGCATAATAGAGGACATGATTGTCAAGGTTGGGCCATTTGCCTTTCCAACTGACTTTGTGGTGCTAGAAATGGAGGAGCACAAAAGTGCAACTCTCATTCTAGGAAGACCTTTCCTAGCAACTGGACGAACTCTCATTGATGTACAAAAAGGGGAAGTAACCTTGAGAGTCAATGAGGATGAGTTCAAGTTGAATGCTGTAAAAGCAATGCAGCATCCAGACACACCAGAGGACTGCATGGACGCTGACATTATTGACTCTCTGGTAGAAGAGATCAATATGGCTGAAAGCCTAGAATCAGAGCTTGAGGACATCTTCAAAGATGCTCCAACTGATCAGGAAGAGCCAGAGGAGGCAAAGGAATTTTCGAAAATTCCTCAGGAGGAGGATAAGCCTCCTAAGCCTGAACTCAAACCATTACCACCATCCCTGAAATATGCATTTCTGGGAGAGGGTGAAACTTTTCCAGTAATTATAAGCTCTGCCTTAAATTCACAGGAAGAGGAAGCACTGATTCAAGTGCTAAGGACACACAAGACAGCTCTTGGGTGGTCCATAAGTGATCTCAAGGGCATTAGCCCAGCCAGATGCATGCACAAGATCCTATTGGAGGATAATGCCAAACCAGTGGTTCAACCACAGAGGAGGCTAAATCCTGCCATGAAGGAGGTGGTGCAGAAAGAGGTCACTAAATTACTAGAGGCTGGGATTATTTATCCTATTTCTGATAGCCCCTGGGTGAGCCCTGTCCAAGTTGTTCCCAAAAAGGGAGGCATGACAGTGGTTCATAATGAAAAAAATGAACTGGTTCCTACAAGAACAGTCACAGGGTGGCGCATGTGTATTGACTACAGAAGACTCAATACAGCCACCAGAAAGGATCATTTTCCTTTACCATTCATAGACCAAATGCTAGAAAGACTAGCTGGCCATGATTACTATTGCTTTTTGGACGGCTACTCAGGCTACAACCAAATTGCAGTAGATCCTCAAGACCAAGAGAAAACAGCATTCACATGCCCTTCTGGCGTGTTTGCCTATAGGAGAATGCCTTTTGGTCTGTGCAATGCACCTGCAACCTTTCAGAGGTGCATGCTCTCTATCTTCTCAGATATGGTAGAGAAATTTCTGGAAGTCTTCATGGATGACTTTTCAGTATATGGAGACTCATTTAGCTCCTGTCTTAACCACCTATCACTTGTCCTGAAGAGATGCCAAGAGACTAACCTGGTTTTAAACTGGGAGAAATGTCACTTTATGGTGACTGAAGGAATTGTCCTTGGGCACAAAATTTCAAGCAGGGGGATAGAGGTGGATAAGGCAAAGGTAGAGGTGATTGAAAAATTACCACCACCTGCCAATGTTAAGGCAATCAGAAGCTTTCTGGGGCATGCAGGATTCTACAGAAGGTTATTAAGGACTTTTCGAAAATTGCTAAACCTCTGAGTAACCTGTTAGCTGCTGACACACCATTTGTGTTTGACACACAGTGTTTGCAGGCATTTGAGACCCTGAAAGCTAAACTGGTCACAGCACCAGTCATCTCTGCACCAGATTGGGCATTACCATTTGAATTAATGTGTGATGCCAGTGATCATGCCATTGGTGCAGTGTTGGGACAGAGGCATAACAAACTTCTGCATGTCATTTATTATGCTAGCCGTGTTCTAAATGATGCACAGAAGAATTACACAACCACAGAAAAAGAGTTGCTTGCAGTGGTCTATGCCATTGACAAGTTTAGATCCTACTTAGTGGGATCAAAGGTGATTGTGTACACTGACCATGCTGCTCTTAAATACTTACTCACAAAGCAGGATTCAAATCCCAGGCTTATCAGATGGGTGTTGCTTCTGCAAGAGTTTGATATAGAAATAAGAGACAGAAAGGGACAGAGAATCAAGTAGCTGATCATCTGTCCAGAATAGAACCAGTAGCTGGGGCGTCCCTCCCTTCTACTGAGATCTCTGAGACTTTCCCAGATGAGCAACTCTTTGCCATTCAGGAAGCTCCATGGTTTGCAGATATTGCAAACTATAAAGCTGTGAGGTTCATACCCAAAGAGTACAGCTATGTGCAGAGAAAGAAACTAATTTCAGATGCCAAGTACTACCTTTGGGATGAACCATATCTCTTTAAGAGATGTGCTGACGGAGTGATCCGCAGGTGTGTACCCAGAGAGGAAGCACGAAGGATCCTATGGCACTGCCATGGATCACAGTATGGAGGACATTTTGGAAGTGAGCGAACAGCCACTAAAGTTCTCCAGTGCGGCTTCTACTGGCCTACTCTCTATAAAGATTCCCGAGAGTTTGTGCGTAACTGTGATAGTTGCCAAAGAGCTGGTAACCTGCCTCACGGATATGCCATGCCTCAACAAGGAATATTAGAGATAGAATTGTTTGACGTATGGGGAATTGATTTCATGGGGCCATTCCCACCATCATACTCAAACACTTACATTCTGGTGGCAGTGGATTATGTATCTAAATGGGTAGAAGCAATTGCTACACCCACTAATGATACCAAGACTGTGCTGAAATTCCTCCAGAAAAACATTTTCAGCAGGTTTGGCGTCCCCAGAGTGCTAATCAGTGATGGGGGCACTCATTTCTGCAATAAACAGCTATACTCTGCTATGGTTAGATATGGAATCAGCCATAAGGTGGCAACTCCGTATCAACCACAGACAAATGGGCAAGCAAAAGTCTCTAACAGAGAGCTAAAAAGAATCCTAGAACGGACTGTAATGTCCCGAAGAAAGGATTGGGCAAAGAGCTTGGATGATGCTCTGTGGGCATACAGAACAGCATTCAAGACTCCTATAGGGACCTCCCCATACCAACTGGTGTATGGGAAGGCCTGTCATTTGCCAGTGGAACTGGAACATAAAGCCTACTGGGCAACCAGATTCCTAAACATGGATGCACAGTTAGCTGGTGAAAAAAGATTGCTCCAGCTAAATGAGCTAGAGGAGTTCAGACTCAATGCCTTTGAAAATGCTAAGATCTATAAGGAAAAGGCAAAGAAGTGGCATGACAAGAGATTGTCAACCAGAGTCTTTGAGCCAGGAAAAAGTTCTGCTCTTCAACTCTAGGCTCAGACTATTTCCAGGAAAACTCAAATCCCGTTGGAGGGGTCCATATGTGATTACAGGAGTGTCACCATATGGATATGTTGAGCTTCAGGATATTGATTCTGACAGGAAGTTCATTGTTAATGGACAGAGAATCAAGCATTATCTTGAAGGAAATTTGAGCAGGAATGCTCAAAACTGAGGCTTGAGTGATTCTCAGCAGAAGTCCAGCTAAAGACAGTAAAGAAGCGCTTACTGGGAGGCAACCCAGTCATTAGGAAGGTGTATGATTAGTTCTTACAGAGGCAAGTATCAAAAAATGAAGGAATTCACAGAGTTACAGAAGGATTCAGCTCAAAAAGCAGAGAAAATGAGCTTACTGGCGAAAAAACGCCAGTAAGGGGCATTTTGGGCGTTAAACGCCAGAATGGGTACCATTCTGGGCGTTTAACGCCAGGAATGGTGCCATTTTGGGCGTTAAACGCCAGAATGGGCACCATTCTGGGCGTTTAACGCCAAGTGTGCAGCATCACTGGGCGTTCAGAAAAACGCCCAGTGAGGAAGGTTTTCTGGCGTTTAACGCCAGCCAGGGTACCTGGCTGGGCGTTAAACGCCCAAAAAGGGTGCCAAGTGGGCGTTAAACGCCAGAATGGGTACCATTCTGGGCGTTTAACGCCAGAAAGGTGGGGGGACCACAATTTTGTTTTCAAATCAGATTTTTTCAAACTTTCCTTTTCTCACCCATACTTTTCTACAAAATCACACTTCAATCATTCATCACTCACTTTCAAATCTTCAAAAATCAAAACCATTTTTCAAATCTATTTCAAAATAATCTCAAATCTTCTTCAAAAACTCACCCTTTTCTCAAATATTTTTCATATCTTTTCAAATTTCCTTTCAAATCTCTCTTTTGTTTTCGAAATCCTCCTTCCCCCCACTCTATAAATGAACGTTCCTCACCCCTCCTTCCTCACACCATTCGAATTTTCTCCCCTCTCTCTCTTATCTTCTTTCTTTTCTTTTTGCTTGAGGACAAGCAAAACCTCTAAGTTTGGTGTGCTTTTCCGTGATCACTAAGCCAAGATTCATCAATATCATGGCTCCCAAGGGAAAACAAACCAACTCAAGAGGAAAGAAAGAGACTAATCCAAAGAATCTTTGGAATGAAGAGAAGTTCTTAACCAAAGAACATGAAGACCATTATCACAAAATAATGGGTCTGAGGTCAGTGATCCCGGAAGTTAAATTTGATCTGAAAGAAGATGAATATCCGGAGATCCAAGAGCAAATTCGAAACAGAGGTTGGGAAGTTCTGACCAATCCTGAGACAAAGGTTGGAAGGAACATGGTTCAGGAATTCTATTCAAATCTGTGGCTAACAGATAAGCAAAGAATGACTGGAACCGCTTACCATACCCACAGAACCATGGTCAGAGGGAAAGTTATATACTTCCATCTGGACAAAATAAGAGAAATCTTCAAGTTACCTCAACTGCAAGATGATCCTGATTCCTTTAATAGGAGGATGGTGAGAGTAGATAAGGGGTTGGATCAAGTTCTAGAGGACATATGCCTCCCTGGAACTAAGTGGATAACCAATTCTAAGGGTGTCCCAAACCAACTCAAGAGGGGAGACCTCAAACCAATTGCAAGAGGTTGGCTAGACTTTATTGGGCGTTCCATATTGCCCACTAGCAACCGTTCTGAGGTCACCATCAAGAGAGCAGTGATGATTCACTGCATTATGCTTGGAAAAGCAGTGGAGGTGCATCATGTGATTGCTTGTGAGATCTACACAATTGCAAATAAGAATTCCACTGAAGCCAAACTGGCTTACCCAAGCTTGATCTCCTTGCTCTGTAAAGAGGCTGGGGTAAAGATGGGAGTAGATGAGTTCATACCCATTGAACATCCAATCACCAAGAAGTCAATGGAAGGACAAGTGCAAGACAACTCTATCAAGAGGAGGGCGCGTGAGTTCCTCCCTGAATTCCCTGAAATTGGCTACTGGGCCAGCCTAGAAGCATCCATCAACAAGCTGCAAGAGACTATGGAGCAACTGAAGGAAGAACAGCAGAATCAGAACTGCATGATCTGCAAATTGCTGAAGGAACAAGAGAAGCAGGGGCGTGAAATCAAAGAACTGAAGCGCCAAAAGCTCTCCTCTCAAGCTGAGGGAGCATCCACTTCTCAAAATCAAGGTTGTTGAGTCCTAACTCTGTGAAAACCTCTATCATTAGGAGCCTCTGTTTTTCGTTTTTTTTAATTTTTTCCTTTATTTTTAGTCTCATCTTATATCTATATTTGAGTCTTGTTCTTAATTAATAAAATTAATAAAGTTTATGCCTTAAAGCTATGAATGTCCTATGAATCCATCACCTCTCTTAAAAGAAAAATGCTTTAATCACAAAAGAACAAGAAGTACAGGATTTCGAAATTTATCTCTGAAACTAGTTGAATTAGTTTGATGTGGTGACAATACTTTTTGTTTTCTGAATGAATGCTTGAACAGTGCATATGTCTTTTGAATTTGTTGTTTTAAGAATGTTAAAATTGTTGGCTCTTGAAAGAATGAGGAGAAAGAGAACTGTTATTGAGGATTTGAAAAATCATCAAATTGATTCTTGAAGCAAGAAAAGCAGTGAAAAAAAAAAGTTTCGAAAAAAAAAAGAAAGAAAGAAGAAAGAAAAAGAAAAAAAAAGAAAAAAAAAGAGAAGGAATTAAAGTTGTGATCCAAAGCAACAAGAGTGTGCTTAAGAACCCTGGACACCTCTAATTGGGGACTTTAGCAAAGCTGAGTCACAATCTAAGAAGGTTCACCCAATTATGTGTCTGTGGCATGTATGTATCCAGTGGTAATACTGGAAGACAGAGTGCTTTGGGCCACAGCCAAGACTCATACACTGGCTATGTTCAAGAATCAATGTACTTCACTAAGAGAATCAATAACACTATCTGAGTTCTGAGTTCTTATAGATGCCAATCATTCTGAACTTCAAAGGATAGAGTGAGATGCCAAAACTGTTCGGAGGCAAAAAGCTACTAGTCCCGCTCATCTAATTGGAGCTGTGTTTCTTTGATATTTTGGAGTCTATAGTATATTCTCTTCTTTTTATCCTATATTGATTTTCAGTTGCTTGGGGACAAGCAACAATTTAAGTTTGGTGTTGTGATGAGCGGATAATTTGTATGCTTTTTGGCATTATTTTTGGTATATTTTTAGTATCTTTAGTTAGTTTTTAGTATATTCTATTAGTTTTTAGTTAAAATTCACTTTTCTGGACTTTACTATGAGTTTGTGTGTTTTTCTGTGATTTCAGGTATTTTCTGGCTGAAATTGAGGGACCTGAGCAAAAATCTGATCCAGAGACTCAAAAGGACTGCAGATGCTGTTGGATTCTGACCTCCCTGCACTCGAAGTGGATTTTCTGGAGCTACAGAAGCCCAATTGGCGCGCTCTCAACGGCGTTGGAAAGTAGACATCCTGGGCTTTCCAGCAATATATAATAGTCCATACTTTGTCCAAGATTTGATGGCCCAAACCCGCGTAGCAATCCGGCCTCAGAAATTCCAGCGTTAAACGCCGGAACTGGAATAAAAGTTGGAGTTAAACGCCCAAACTGGCATGAGAATTGGCGTTTAACTCCAGAAAAGGTCTCTACACGAATTTCCTTCATTGCTCAGCCCAAGCACACACCAAGTGGGCCAGGAAGTGGATTTTTCTGTCATTTACTCATTTCTGTAAACCTTAGGATACTAGTTTACTACTTATAGGACCTTTTGACATTGTATCCGTACCTTATGACCTGATAACATTTTGTACACGTTCTTTCCACAGTATGAGCCTCTAAACCCCATGGTTGGGGGTGAGGAGCTCTGCTGTGTCTTGATGGATTAATGCAATTACTACTGTTTCTTATTCAATCATGCTTGCTTCCATTCTAAGATAACACTTGTTCTTAATCCGGATGAATGTGATGATCCGTGACAATCATCATCATTCTCAACCATGAACACGTGCCTGACAACCACCTCTGTTCTATCTTAGATTGAGTAGTTATCTCTTGGGTTCTTTCATTGGAATCTTCGTGGTATAGGCAGGACCTGATGGCAGCATTCAAGAGAATCCGGAAGGTCTAAACCTTGTCTGTGGTATTCTGAGTAGGATTCAATGATTGAATGACTGTGACATGCTTCAAACCTGTAACCTACTGGGCGTTAGTGACAGACGCAAAAGAGTGATTCTATTCCGGTAGGGGAGGGAACCAAACCGGTGATTGGCAGCACTGTGACAGAGTGTGTGCATTAGCTTTCACTGCGCGGATGGGAGGTAGCTGCTGACAACAGTGAGACCCTACACGAGCTTGCCATGGAAGGAGACATGCGTGTTTGATGAAGAAGACAGTAGGAAAGCAGAGATTCGGAAGATGGAGCATCTCCAAACCTCAACCCATTCTCCATTACTGCAGTACAAGTAACCATTACATGTTCTTTTGCTTCTTACAATCAATCCTGATAATTTCTGATATCCTGACTAAGATTTACAAAGATAACCATAGCTTGCTTCAAGCCGACAATCTCCGTGGGATCGACCCTTGCTCACGCAAGGTATTACTTGGACGACCCAGTGCACTTGCTGGTTAGTTGTGCGGGATTGCAAAAGTGTTATTGCAATTTCGTGCACCACTGTCAAAACAAACAATGTTCCTTTAAGGGTTCACCAAGGTTGCTGCTATAACTCCTCACTTTTTGTTTATTTCCCTTGTTAGTTTTTCCTTTATTTCTTTTGCATTAAGAGCTTATTTCTTATTGAAGGCTTGGTGTCAAATGTTGCAGTGGCCTTTGGCCTAATTTTCTCAACATTTCTTTACCACAGACACATGGCTCACCTTTTTCTTCCTAGGATCATTGATGCCCAGCATCTCTTTGGATCACTAAATGTTTTGTAGCTAGGTTGCTCTTTATTGTGGACTTTCAGTTGGCAATCCCAAATCAGTTGATCTAAGTTGCCAAGTTTTAAAATACTCCTTAGAACCTACTTGTCCTAGCATATCCTAGTACAAAAACACCACAGGCATGTGTCCTAGGGTCCAAGCTATTGGTGTCTAGCCTTATTGTTTATTTCTTTGCCAACTTTTGGCTATTTCTTCTTCCTTTTCTTTCTGTTTTGATTTATTTCCAAGGGATTTTCAATAATTGAGAGATAATAGCAGCAAACTAGCTTAGGCTTTAAGTAACAAGTCATTTTGCAAAATTTATTCTGTGAGCTATCAATTAAATCAAACACATACCACCACTAACTTTTATTCTACTTTTGCAACATTGAACAATTACTTTTCTAAACCAAACATCTCTCTTTTATTCAAACAGCAAGGGAAAACAAAACAAAGTATTTAAGTTGTTGAATGATGACACTTATTATGCAGATAGTTTATTCTTAGCTAACTACTAATGCAAACAAAAGGAATAGTAGAACATAAAGCGAATGGAGGCATATCATGTTTCAGACATGCATCTTCCTTATTTAAGAAAAAATAAGAAAAGAAACTTCACCACCTCTATTTGTCAGGCATTTCCATTCTTTTGGATTTGCTGGATTCTCCCTTCTGTTTGCTCCTTGTAAGTCATAATGCAGATGTTCCCTGATTTGTTGGCTATTTTCCTGTATACTCCTCAAATGTTGCTTGCTTTTCAACTCCTTTAGGTATTCAGCTGATCTGCAAGACTTATTTGTGGGCTCTTGAAACTTACTTTGGTGTGTGAACACCAAACTTAGTTCCTTGCCAATGCTTCTTATGCAACAAATTAGCTATATGCAAAATCTCTTTTTTTTTTCCAAAAGAAATAAAACTAATAACTAGAAAGCATCAGAGTAGTCAACTAGTTTATCTGAATGCTTGAAGCTAGCTTTGTGCAGGAAGTGAGAATGTGTTTTATGATGGGATTTTGGTGGAACACCAAACTTAGAATCCTTCATTCTCTCTTATATTGTTTTGGTGTGCAACACCAAACTTAGCTTCTTGTAATACAGATAAAGCTAATTGACCTTTTTATTAAAATAGCTATGAAAAGAAAACTACCTCAAGTTGGGTTGCCTCCCAACAAGCGCTCTTTTATTGTCACTAGCTTGACATTGAACCCTTCTTTTATGGTGGTTGATGACTGTAGTGCCTCAACTTGTCCTCTCTGACTGTGAGCTTCTTCTTTGTCCCTTGGTGCTTAATTTCCACATGCTCAAGAGAGTGTACTTGGTTAACAGTGTAATGATCCTCAGTTCCCAGCTGCTGATATTAGTTGCACCTTGTCGCCTTTGGAGAATCCTTCAGTTGGGATTTTTTTATTCTTCCACCCTTTGTGAGCCTTCTTCTTGTTTTTCTTCCGTTTTCTTGTTAACCTTTCTTCCTTGACAGTAGCTTTGGTTGTGGTACCTTCCTTCTTGTTTATCATCCTGATTCCTTTTTGAATTCCTTCTCCTCCTTGCACATGCTCATTCTTCTGCTCCCCTGTGTTGTTGGTTGCTTGCCTTGGAAAATAGTCACTGACTACCTTGCTTCCCTCTTCACTAATTTGTGGTTCTGGAACACTTTCAGGATAATGCTTTCCTCGTGCATCTTGAGAGTTAATTCTCCTTGCTCTACATCTATGATAGCCCTAGCAGTGGCCAAGAAAGGTCTCCCAAGTATGATGGAATCACTTTCATCCGTATCTGAATCTAAAACCACAAAGTCCGCAGGATATATGAATTTGTCCACCTTGACTAGAAGGTTTTCAATCACACCCCTGGGGTGTACCACTGACTTATCCACCAGTTCTAGAGTCATTTGTATCGGTTTAACTTCCTTTATACACAGCCTTTTCACCAAGGAAGAGGGTATTAAGTTGATACTCGCTCCTAGATCGCACATTGCCTTATTGATGGTTAATTCTCCAATGGTGCAAGGAAGAAAGAAACTTCCAGGGTCTTCAAGCTTAGGGGGAAGCCTTTTTTGAATCAAAGCTCTGCATATAATATCTTTCTCATCCTAACTTCTTTTCTTGTTGATAAGCTCCTTCAAGAACTTGGCATATAGGGGCATTTGCTCAAGTGCTTCAGCCAAGGGAATGTTGATCTCCAGTTTCTTGAAAGTTTCAAGGAACTTATGAAAGTGTTGGTCCTTAGTCTCTTTGCTGAACCTTTGAGGATAAGGCAATGGAGGTGTGAAGTTCGCTCCCTGCCTGTGATCCTTGGTTGATTCTTTCATTGCTTCCTTTGAGTTGTGTGGTTGCTTATCCTTCTCTTGAGCCTGATTGCGAGTTTGCTTGCTTGCTGTTACATCCTTATTATTGGTTTCCTCTTTTTCATCTTGTGTCTTGTCACCTTCCTCCTCTATTGGCCTCTTGCTGTTCTCCACTTGCTTTTTTGTAGTGTCATTGTTGCTTGTCGATGTTCTCCCACTTCTTAACTGTATTGCCTTGCACTCTTCCTTAGGATTTGGAATTGTGTCACTTGGCAGGGAACTTGATGGTCTTTCTGTGGTGATCTGTTTGGAGAGTTGACCAATTTGCCTTTCCATATTCTTCATGGAGGCTTCCTGGTTCCTTGTTGTCATCTCTTGGTGCTTCATCATTTTTTCCATTAGGAGCTCCAAGTTGGTAATTCTCTGAGAATCTTGTGAGATGGGTTGAGTGTGGGGTGTTGATGGTTGATGGTAAGTGTTTTGGTTGGAGGCTTGGTTGTTGGATGGATAATGGTTAGAGTTGGGGTAGTTGTGTTGGGGTTTTCTGTAAGGGTTTTGGTTAGTTTGCTGCTGGTTGTGGTTTTGGTTGTTTCTTGAAGTGTTTGGGTTTGAGTTCCTCTGCTATGATTGTTGCTTTTGGTTGTGATTATCCCCCCATCTGAGGTTTAGGTGGTTCTTCCAGGATGGATTGTAGGTGTCACCATACACCTCATTTGATCCTTGGTTGTGCATATACTGCACTTGCTCTTGTTGTTGTTCTTCTTGGTTCTCCTCACTCTGCCCCCAAGGAGTTGTTGGTTGGCTTGTGGCACTCACTGATGTTACTTGTAGGCCATCAATTCTTTTGGCCATTTGCTCAAATTATTGCTGAATCTGCTGCTGCATCATTTTATTTTGAGCTAGGATTGAATCCACTCCTTCCAGCTCCATTACTCCTCTTCTTTGTGATGGTTGGCGTTGCCTTTGATGAGCAAAAAAATACTGGTTACTAGCCACCATGTCAATGAGGTTTTGAGCCTCTTATGCAGTTTTCATCAGTTGCAATGATCCTCCAGCTGAGTGACCAAGTGCCTCTTGAGCCTTTAGAGTGAGCCCTTCATAGAAGTTCTGCAGCTTGTCCCATTCAGTGAACATCTCTGGTGGACATTTCCTTAGCAGAGCCTTATATTTTTCCCATGCCTCATATAGATTTTCAGCATCCATTTGTGTGAATGTCTGCACCTCGGTCTTCAACCTAATGATCATTTGAGGGGGGTAAAACTTGGCAAGGAACTTGGTTACCAAATCATCCCAATTGTTGATGCTGTCTCTTGGGAAGGATTCCAACCATTGAGTGGCTTTGTCTCTGAGAGAGAATGGGAATAGCAGTAGCTTGTAGCTGTCAGGAGGCACACCATTAGTTTTGACAGTGTCACAAATCCTCAAGAAGGTGGACAAGTGTTGGTTGGGGTCTTCAAGTGGTCCTCCTCTATAAGAGCAATTATTTTGAACTAAGGTGATGAGTTGTGGCTTTAATTCAAAGTTGTTTGCATTTACATTTGGAGTTAAGATGCTGCTTCCACAGTGTCTGGGATTTGCAAATGTGTAAGAGGCCAAAACTCTCCTCTGTGGTGGATTGTTGTTGTTGTTGGCTGCTCCCCCTGGTGGATTGGGATTAGATGGATCTCCTTCCATCTCGTGATATTCTTCCTCAGATTCTTCCTCTCCAACAATGCCTTTCCCTCTTTCAGCTCTTCTTAATCTCCTGAGAGTTCTCTAGTCAGCTTCAAATAAAATAGGAGTAGATCTCCCTGTACCTGACATACAAACAAAACAAGAGAAACACACAACCAGTGACACTTCAATCTATTGCTAGAATGAAGTTTTAGTTAGCTTAAGCAAAAATTCAAACAGTTAGAGGGTTAGTCAAAAATTAAAGAAGTAGAAAAGAAAAAATACTTGATCTAGATCTCCACTTCACTTAATCATTGTCAATCTAATTCAATCCCCGGCAACGGCGCCAAAAACTTGATGTGCGGAAAACGATCCGACACAAAACTCTCCGGTAAGTGCACCAGGTCGCATCAAGTAATAAAACTCACGGGAGTGAGGTCGATCCCACAGGGATTGAAGAATTAAGCAATTTTAGCTTAGTGGTTGATTTAGTCAAGCGAATCAAGTATTGGTTGATTGATTTGTAATTAGCAGTAACTAAATTGCAAGGAATGTAAAAGGGGAAGGGTAAATTATAGGAAATCAAAGAGAACAGAAAATAAAAGTGCTAAATCTTAAAGAACAAGAAATTAAATGGCAGAAACTTAGAACGCAAGAAATGTAAATTGCAGAATCTTAGAGTGCAAGAAACGTAAATGGCTTGAATTGTAAATGGGTCAGGGATGTAGGATTGCAAAAATTAAACAAAAGAACAGTAAATCTCAACACATAGAAGAGTAGAAGATGACTTGAATTGAACCAGATCTAGAATGGAAATGTAAATGAACTTGAAAAGCAGCCAACAGAGAAAATAAAATGATAACTCCAAATCTCAGGACTCAAGAGACTAGATAGCCAAGTCTAGATCTCACTGCCTTCCTTGATCCAAATTCAGAATTCAATTGCAAGAGAAGTAAAGATCAAACAGTAGAAAACTAAATTCAATTTCCAATTTCTCAAGAGTGCAGTGAAAATCAAAACAGAGAGAGATCTCAAGGTGAGATTGAGACAGAATTTTCTTAATTCTCAACACCCAAGACACAAGCAAGTATGTAAAAAAGAAAGCAAAAATAACCCAGAGGAAGAGAATTCAATTCTCCTTCCAGAAACTAACAACCAAAATGTAAAGTGAGCTCTCTACTGTAAGTATTAAAAATTCTAAAAGGAAAGCTCTCTGAAAAACTCAAATTCTAATCTATTTATACACTCTCTTCTAATGATCTTCAAGCCTTTAATTGGGCCCTTGGTCTTGATGGAATTGGGTTGACATAAGCCTCTGTTGATTGCTCTTGGTGTTGGGAAGAAATCCACTTGTGAACCGGACCATGAACCATTCACATTTGAGTCAACGTTCGTTGACTCAAACGTCTTCGCGTGTAAAATTATGCAGCTAGGCCAAGGTGCTGTCATCCATGTTTGGCTCAACGTTTAAGGTCAAACGTGAGCTCAAACGTGGACCTTCCCATGCCTCTCTTCTAGCCAACGTTTGGCCCAACGTTTGAGGCAAACGTTGGCACAAACGTTGGCCTCCCCTGGAACGTGTTATGCCAATGAATGCTAATGTTCATTCATTTATTCATTGGCAATTAAAAATCATGCATGCATTCATTAATTAATTAATAAAGCCAATTGCATTAACGTTGAAAGGGCTTGATATGTTCTTTAGCCAATTGGCTTTAATATTGCATGCTTTTATTGGCTTTATTAATTAATGCCAATGTATTAACGTAGCATTCATTCTTTAATGATCAAATGCTTGATACATGCATTAATTTTTATTAGCAATGCTAATTAATGAACTTGAACGTTTATTCGTGTAATGCCATGATTCATTGGCTTGAATGCATGCATAAGGCATATATGTCATGCCATGGCTTCATGGTAATGGACCACGCTTTTTCCTTCCTTAGGCCACGCTTCCATTGTTTCTTTCTTTTCTTCACCTACAAGTAATCAAAACAACCAATCAAAGTATCACAAAATTCACAAAGCTTAAAATTCATTTAAAAACCAATTAATTTTAGCTTAAACCTCATGATTTTGTGTCAATTAAAGGGTGGTTGATTGATTCAAAGAAGTCATGCAATTCCATTCTAAATTACTTACTTAGAATGCAAGAAAGTGCATAAAATCAAATAAAAATAAAGAAAAAGGCTAGTAAAACTAGGCTATGATGACTTGTCATCAGCAATGCCATAGGACCTTCTGCGCCTCTTCTCTAGGCACGCACCTATGGATTATTCCGTCTGCGCATCTTGATGCACCAAAACTTGTCTCTCAACAAATTTCCCTTCGGCAAGTATACTGAATTGTCGTCAAGTAAAAACTCACAATAGAGTGAGGTTGAATCCCACAGGGATTGATTGGTCAAGCAATTTTAGTTGGGAGAGTATGCTAGTTGAGCTAAACAGAAGGTAGTTGGTATTGCAGGAAATTAAATGGCGAGAAAGTAAATGGCAGAAAATAAAGTGTAGAATCTTAAATGGGGAATTGGGGAGATGAATATGGAAATAAATGACAGAAAGTAAAGAGAATGGGTAAGATCAGAAATGGGGAATTCATTAGGCTTAGGAGATGTTGCATTCTCCAGATCAAGTTCATTCTCATCTCTTCCTCAATCAATCCATTCATTGATCTCCTTGGCAATCATAAGTGATTGGATCCCAATTCCTTGGCAATCCAATCTCTCTAAGCTTGAAAAATTACCCAATTCCTTGATTTAATTGCTCATGGGAAGAGATGAAGTGTGGTCACTGATTATACCACATGTATTTCCAAATCAAAGTGTTGGAAGGATTACATGTCACTATATCCGCCCAGACCCCAATTTGGTCCAACATGAGAAAGCGTTTCTAGCATGATCTCCTCATCCCTTTTCCAAGGCTCAGAGGAGATCCAATTATGGAGAGTTTCTTTTCCAAGACAACTAACCAATTGAGTTAAGATCGAAAGCTTTCTAGCAAATCAAGAGAAAAGAAAGAGGAAGATGAATGAAAACTATAATTGATCCATCAAATTACAACAGAGCTCCCTAACCCAATGAAAGGGGTTTAGTTGTTCATAGCTCTGGAAATGGAAAATGGCAGAAAAGAATACATGCTTAGCTAAAAAGTGCAGAAAAGTAAATATACAGAGGGTAGTTCTCCAAAGTGCCAAGCTCCCTATAGTTCAAAACTACTCCTATATATACTACTCTTCTTGACCTTCTAATGAGTTCTTCAAGTCTTGGATGTGGGCTTTAGATCTTGAGTTGAAGCAAGTACAATCTTCAGTGGGCTCAGCTTGCAGAAAAGTGTGAGTTAGGCATGGGCGTTAGTTAGGACGTTAATGGCGTTAACGCTAAGTGAAAATGTGGGTTCGAGAACGTTAGTGGCAATCACCTTTCTCACTAATGTTCCAACCCCAAAATGGTCCACGTTAACTTTAACGTTAGCGGCACTAACGTGACCACTAACGTTGCCTCCTGATCCTTCACAAACATTATTAGGAATCACCTTTTCCAATAACGTTGCATTGTGCCCCCCTTTCCCCACGTTAGAGTTCACGTTAACTAGGTTAACGTGGCTCTTAACGTGGGCATGCCTAAGCTTCGAGAGCATTAGTGATACTTACCTTTGTCACTAACGCTCCAAACGCCCCTCCTCTCCACGTTAGAGTTCACGTTAACTAGGTTAACGTGGCCACTAATGTGGTAGTGAATGCCATCTCCAACGTTAGTGACAAAGGTGAGTGTCACTAACGTTGGCTCATCATGCTTAGCTCCACGTTAACTTTCACGTTAGTGGTCTTAACGTGACCACTAACGTGGGCAATGTTGGCTTGATCCAACGTTAGTGACAAAGGTGAGTGTCACTAATGTTGGCATTGTCTTCCCCTTCCACGTTAGAGTTCACGTTTACTAAGTTAACATGACTCTTAACGTGGCCAATTGCCAATTTGGAGCGTTAGTGGTGTTCACTTTTACCACTAACGCTGGAGCTTCCTTTTTCTCTACGTTAACTACCACGTTAATATAGTTAACTTGGCAATTAACGTGGGCTTATGATGGCTTCACAAGCGTTATTGATGGTCACCTTTTTCATTAACGCTACAAGCTTGTCCCTATTCCACGTTAGTGGTAACGTTAATTAGGTTAACATGACTGCTAACGTGGCTTCTTCTTACTTCCTTTGTCCTGAAATCAAGCAAATAAAGTGTATTAAAGCTCTAGCCCAAGTCATGAGATTATACATCATCAATTTGTCATTCAATCCTTGCATAATCCTTATGAAATCATGTAAAATTCACAATAGTTGCTTGAATCAAGGTGTAAATGAAATTTCATCCAAAACTTGCTTATTTCCTAAGAAATGCATGAAACTACCCTAAAACAGTAAAAAAAAGGTCAGTGAAACTAGCCTAGATGCCCTGGCATCACAACACCAAACTTAAAGCTTGCTTGTCCCTAAGCAAGTACTGAAACATAGGAAGAATGAATGAAAGAACAAGATGAACAAACAATTATAATAGAAGTTAAATCCCTGGTTTATGGGGTTTCATGCATAGGAACTTAGGTTCATTCCTTCACTGGCTTCCAGGCCTTTATCATGCCCTTGAATACTTGCTTGATTGCATCCTTTGAGACTTCTTAATTATTGATCCTCCCTTCCCTTCTGGGGTTTATTGCATTCCTTTTTAGGCTAAATGCTCTGTAAGAGGGCGACTCTTTAAGATAAGTTTTTAGCCAACACTCCCGAACCAGTTGGTTTAAGGTGATAGGTGTTAAGACACCCCTAAGGACTTACTCCTTCAAGTCTCTTTCCCCCATACATACACACCACAGGCATATGGTTTGTTATTTTTATTTCTTGAGACCTTGGTTTCTAGCACCTCTTTGGGTTGCTAAGTATTCTGTAACAAAGGTTACTCTTGATAGTGGACTTTCAGCTGATAATCCCGGATTAGTTAATCCAAGTTACCAAGTTCATCCAAGCATATCCTTTGCACATAAACACCACAGACACATGCCTCAATCTTCAAACCCTTGGTGCCTAGCATTATTTCTTATTGTTTTTCTTTCCTTTTCACTTTTATTGCTCTTTCTTTTTTCTTGTTAAGATCTTATCAATTAGCTAGTCTCCTGGGGTGTGTTTCAAGCATATGATTCAGGGTAGATAGTTGGCTTCCTACCTTGTTGGTGAACCAACTTAGCTAATTAATCACCCTACCACAAACATTCATGATTTACTTCATAAGATAACTCCACTCTTGTTCTTTTCATAACATCTTCTTTTTGATTGACTTAAAAGACAAGCATACAAGTAAACAAGGTGAAAATGCAGAAGGGACATTAGGCTAGTACAATTCGATGTGAATAAAGAGGAACAAGCAGAATATGCAGGTTTCTAGGACAATATTCAATCATTTTTCAATTAAAGTACTGTAACTCCGAGACAATTCAATACAACCTCATGATGTCTTCCTTGGCATTATCATCCTAGCATTTTGCATCCTTGTCTGTCTCCTTGAATGATGAGGTATGATTATTCCCTGAGATTGATTGAATTCCTGTAACACTATTGGAAGTTGCTTGTTCCCCAAGCACTTGGAAAATAGTTAGCATGCATGTATGCTTGTGAATTTCTGAACTTAATTTGGTGTGTGAACATCAAACTTAGTTCCTTGCTTACTTCAGCAAATTAAATACATGCAAAAAATCTCATGTTCTTTTACTAAGAAAACAACTATGAGCTAAAAAAGATAAACTATGCATTAGAGATTAAACCTCTGTCAAGTGAGTTCTCTAGTTGTTAGAGCAATGCTTTATCACTGAAGGGTTGCAAAGCACTCTTTAGCTGGAGTTTTTGGTGGAACACCAAACTTAGGGCTCCACATTCACCCTTGAAATATTTTGGTGTGCAACACCAAACTTAGCTCCTCACAATACAGAGAACTCAACTTGGAGTTTTTATTGAGACAATTATGAAAAGAGAATTACCTCAAGTTGGGTTGCCTCCCAACAGAGCGCTTTTTTAGCGTTGCTAGCTCGACGATTGCTTCTCTAGTTGAGGTGATACTTCTGTTTGGGGGCTTCCCCCATGCTGCCCAAGTAATGTTTGAGTCTTTGCCCATTCATAGTGAATGTCCTCTTTGAGCTTTCTTCCATGATTTCTATGTGTCTATAAGGTGATACTTTTGTAACTAGAAAGGGCCCCGACCATCTTGATTTGAGTTTCCCAGGAAATAGTCTCAGTTTGGAGTTGTACAGAAGCACATGTTGTCCTTTTTCGAAACTTCTTAGTGCCAGGTTGAGATCATGTCTCCTTTTTGCTTTTTCCTTATAGATCTTGGTATTTTCATAGGCTTGAAACCTAAACTCTTCCAGTTCTTGCAGCTGCAAGATCCTCTTTTCACTAGCGACGGTGCTGTCCAGGTTTAGTATCTTAAGAGCCCAAAAGGCTTTGTGCTCCAGCTCTAATGGTAAGTGACAGGCCTTTCCGTACACCAGTTGATATGGGGACATCCCAATTGGTGTTTTGAAGGCTGTCCTGTATGCCTAAAGAGCATCATCTAGTTTCTTCGCCCAGTCCTTTCTTGATACCCCCATAGTCTTTTCCAAGATCCTTTTTAACTCTCTATTGGATATCTCGGTTTGCCCACTTGTTTGGGGATGATAAGGTGTGGCAACCTTATGTTTCACCCCATATCTCTGGAGTAGGGTCTCCAATAGTCTATTGCAGAAATGACTTCCTCCATCACTGATGAGGGCTCGTGGGACTCCAAATCTGGTGAAGATATTTTTTCTAAGAATGTTTATGACTACCTTGTTGTCATTTGTTGAGGTTGCCACGGCCTCCACCCATTTAAATACATAGTCCACTGCCACCAAGATATACTTGTTCGAATATGAGGTTGGAAATGGTCCCAAGAAGTCGATCCCCCATACATCGTACAGTTCAAGTTCTAGAATGTATTGTTGTGACATCTCATTTTTCTTGGGTAGATTTCCAGCCCTTTGGCACTCATTGAAGCTCCTCACCAGTTCCTTAGCATCCTTGAAGATAGTGGGCCAGAAGAACCCACATTGCAGTACTTTTGCTGCGGTTCTTTCTCCTCCAAAATGACCTCCATAACTAGCACTATGACAACTCCACAGGACCTCTTATCCTTCTTCTTCTGAAATGCACCTCCTAAGGATTCCATCTGAGCATTTCTTGAAGAGATAGGGTTCATTCCAAATAAAATATTTAGCATCATTGATGAGTTTTCTTCTTTAATGTTTGTTGATCCCAGGGGATAGGTCACCGACTGTTTTAAAATTGGCAATATCTGCAAACCAGAGTGCTTTGTGAACCAACATTAATTGTTCATCTGGGAAGAACTCATTTACACTTGTATCATGTGTAGCATCTTTCTCACAAGGGATTCTAGATAGATGATCTGCTACCTTGTTTTCCACACCTTTTTTGTCTCTAATCTCAATGTTAAATTCCTGCAACGATAAGATCCATCTGATTAGTCTTGGTTTTGACTCCTATTTGGCAAATAAATATTTGAGTGATGTATGATCAGTGAAAACAATAACTTTATAGCCAATGAGGTAGAATCTAAATTTGTCAAATGCAAAAACTATTTCCAACAACTCCTTTTCGGTAGTAGTATAGTTTCGTTGAGTGTCATTAAGGACCTTGCTGGCATAGTATATGACATGCACCAAATTTTCTTTTCTCTGTCCTAACACTGACCCAACTACAAAATTAGATGCATCACACATCAGTTCGAACGGTAGATTCCAATCAGGTGGGTGATGATAGGAGCTGAGGATAGCCTCTTTTTCAAGTTCTCAAATGCAAGCATGCACTTCTCATCAAAGATGAATGGTGTATCAGACATAAAGAGATTGCTTAATGATTTGGCTATCTTTGAAAAGTCTTTAATAAACCTTCTATAGAAGCCAGCATACCCCAAAAAGCTTCTAATTGCCTTGACATTACTTGGTGGAGGTAATTTTTCAATTAGCTCCACCTTAGCTCTGTCTACCTCAATGCCTTGGTTAGAAATTTTATGGCCAAGGACTATTCCATCTGTCACGATGAAGTGGCATTTTTCCCAATTCAAGACCAAGTTGGTCTCTTGACATCTTTTTAATACCAAGGCAAGATGGTTTAGGCAATTGGGAAAGGAGTCTCCGAATACTGAAAAGTCATCCATGAAAACTTCAATGAACTTCTTTATCATATCCGAGAAGATGGAAAGCATGCAGCGTTGAAAAGTTGCAGGTGCATTACATAGCCCAAATGGCATACGCCTGTAGGCGAACACTCCATATGGGCAAGTGAATGATGTTTTCTCCTGGTCTCTTGGATCAACCACTATTTGGTTGTATCCTAAATAACCATCTAGAAAACAATAATATGCGTGTCCTGCAAGTCTTTCCAGCATCTGATCCATGAAGGGAAGTGGGAAATGATCTTTTCTTGTGGCTTCATTGAGCTTTCTGTAATCAATACACATCCTCCATCCTGTGACAATTTTCGTAGGGATTAGCTCATTTCTTTCATTGGGTACTGTTCCGAGGGTTACCTGAAACGAGTAGCTCGGTCGTCTGGAGAGACCCGAGGTGGGGGGTCAGTGGCCCGAGCTTGATATGCAGAGCGGTTGGTGGTTGTACCTGCAATGACACTCCGATGCTTAAGTTAGCATGGGTCCAAGCAGATATGTGTAGAATGTGAATGAATGCCATACCTGGGTGCTCCAGTGTATTTATAGTAGTTGGCCGTGATCTTCCCTAGATAAGATATTCTTATCTTATCTTATCTTTTTGGGAGTTTTATCTCTATCTTTGTGGAACCGCCTTTTCTAGGCCTTTTCGGCCTTTAGGCTTTGGGCTGCGTTCCTTTTGATGGGCCTTCCTTGCTTTATTGTCCGAGGTCCGACCTTGAGGCGTGAGCCTTAGGACAAGGTCGGACCTTTTATGGATTCTCCGAGTTGGAGGAGCCCGGTCAGGGTATGAACAGTGCCCCTGCCCGAGTTCGTCCTTTTTTGGAAGGTCGAGCTCGGGCATAGTAGTTTTTTCAAAATTCAAAAATGGCCGTTCCTGCATTTATTGCATTTTACCGTTTCTCCTCGATTTCCGTTCGGGCTTTGTGAAGGCTTTATTTATTTGCCCCTTTTCTTCTTTTTTCTGCGTTTTTTTTTTCTACTACCTTTTCGAGCATTGCTTCTTCTTTCTCTTTGCTCTACTTCCCCGAATCTCTCCGTGTGTCTTTCTGGGATTTCCTCTGTGCCGTCGTTTCGTTCTCCTTGCTTCGGAGCTCGTCGTCCTCGTTTCTTTCTTCCAGGTTTGTTCCCATGTTTCTCTTTTCTTGTGTACATGTGCTTCTGTTCTTTGTGTGGCTCTTGTTTGTTTCTTTTTCTTTATGCCTGGGTTGCCCCGAAAAGAGGCGCCGCCATTGCTTGTTGTTTGTATATGGGGGGGGCTCTTTTTGTTCTCTGGTATGTTTTGTTCCGGGTTGCCGCATTTACTTCGTGGGTTTTTGTTTCTTGCTTTGCTGAATGGGTTTTTGCTGTCTTCTTTATGTGATTTTTGCTTGCTGTTGTATTCTTCTTTGTAGGTAAGAATTTTATGTCTCGAAAGGTTCTTCAAGCGATGTCGACTAAAATTCCATGTGGTCTTGATTGGGTAGACCCTCTTCCTCTAAAAGTCCCTTCTGTGGTAGATTCTGAGTATTTAGCTAGGTTCCGTAGGCATTGTAGCATATGTGAAAATAGAGAGTCTGAGAGGGATTATGAACTAGTAGCCCCGGATTCTGAGGAGAGAGTGTGCTTCCCGCCCCTAGATAGTTCCGAGAAGCTCTTCTTTTATGCTTATGATTGTTTTTTCTCTAAGCTGAGTGTCCGACTTCCTTTCACCGATCTGGAGTCTGAGGCGTTATGGTCTTGTAATCTTGCTCCTACGCAGCTCCATCCAAATTCTTGGGCATTTTTAAAGCTGTTTCAACTTTTGTGTCAGTTCTTGGGCGTTGTTCCCTCTATTTCTCTTTTTTCCTACTTGTTTGTGTTGACAAAGCCAGGGTCGGGTGGAGGGAAGGTATCTTGGGTTTCTTTTAGGGCTAACCAGGGAAGGAAGTTTTGCACCCTATATGATGAGTCCTTTCATGATTTTAAGAACTTCTATTTCAAGGTCCGGGCTATTGGAGACGTCCGACCTTTCTTTTTGGATGAGAGTGGGGAGCCTTCTTTTCCTCTTTGTTGGCAGGAGAAAGTAGTGTCTACTAAGTATACCCTTGAGAGTCTAGATGAGGTGGAGCAGGCTTTTGTGGGTGTGGTAAGCAGTTTATGGGGTCGGGCACCTCACTTGGACACGAAGAAAATGTTGGGGGATCCAAGCCTTCTCCGTTCCGAGTTAGGTAGTTCCCGACCCTCCGAGAGTATTTTTGCTTGTTTTTTGTTTTGGTGGAATTTCTGTTTTTGGTGATCCTTTTTCTTTTATTTTTGCCGAGATGTCTTCTCAGACGGATTCTATGAAGTTCCTTCGTCGGACGAAGAAGTCCGTGGCTGCTCGGAATATTGAGGCTGAGGCTTCTGCCCGATCTTCTCCGAAGAAGACTACCGTGGGTGTCACTACTCGGTCGAAGGCTATTCCGACTCCCCAGTTCCGAGCTATAAATCAAGATCCTCCGACCTCTGGGCCCGGTCACTCTTCCCCGCCTTCGTCCTCGGGTCCTCCTCCCAAGAAACATAAGACCTCTCAAGAGCTTGCGGGTTTTAATGACAAGGATTTTGATGCTCTTGGTTGGATTGAACAGCATATTCTCCCTCAGACCTTTATTTCTACTGATGATGTGTCTATGGAGCATCATTTTCAGTATATGGCGCGGAGTTGTGTCCGGATGGCTAGTCTTCATGCCGCTATTGCCCGGGAGTTCAAGAAATCCCCCCTTGGTGCGACCAGCTCCCGACTTGAGAAGGCTCAATCTGAGTTTGAGAGGATTAGTGAACTGAAGGCTGCTAGGATTACTGAGCTGGAGGCGTCTCTGGAGAGGGAGAAAGCTAAAGCTACCGCGGCTGTGGCGGCAGCGAAAGCATCTGAGGAGATGGCGAAGGCGACGACGGATAATTATACTCAGACATATGCCGAACTTGTGGAGGCAAAGGAGAGATTACAATCTGCTCAGGATGGTTTTTACGAGCTAGAAGGTCATGTGGCTAAGGGTATGGATGCTATGTTTGAAAATTTGAAGGCTCAGGTCCGGGTTCTTGCTCCTGACCTGGATCTGAGCTTATTTAGTACGGATAACGTTGTTGTGGAGGGAAAGATTGTTCCTGCTCCCAACGGGGATGAGGTTCCGGTGTCTGACCCCAAAGTTCCGGTTGCGAACCCGACTTTACCTTTGGCTGGGGACGGATCTGGTGTGGAGGTTTTGAATCGAGATGCCGGTGCCGTCAATGCTGTCCCGATTTCTATGTTTCCTCCGCAGCCTTCTGCCGATGTGGAGTCCGGGAAGGATCTTGATCCCCTGTAATCTTTTTATCTTTGGTTTTTTGCCCGGCCTGTGGGCTCTTTTTGGATGCTTTGAACACCTTTTTGCTATTAGCTACTTGCAGTAACTTTTTTAGCTTATTATGCGGTGTTTGTTTGTGTTTTGACTTCTAGTTCCGCTTTTATGCTTTTTAGTTGTTTTTGGATAACAACCTTTTAGCTAGCGCTTTTTTTGAAACTTTGTTTTTTTTCCTTTTGATTTCGTTTTTTCGCTTGTACTTTTTAGTTGTTTTTGTATAGCAACTTTTTAGTAAGCGTTTTCGAAATCTTTGTTTTTGCCGTTTTAAGGCTTCTTTCTCGGATCCGGGCTTTTTCTCGGACCTCGGGTGGAGCGGTTGAGTACTTCCCTTTGTTGGGTCCGACCTTGTCGTTGGTCGGCCCTTTAAGTTATTTTTGTAATCTCTTTTTATTTGGCTTTTTGAGCCTTTTCAGAGTTTGCTTTATAACTTCTCACATTAATTTGAACCTCGTCGCTTTATCTTTGCCGACCTTGTGTGGTCTCTTGGCAATGATTTTTTGCGTTTTGCCGAGCATAAATTAATGCGCCTTGGCGGGGTACTTTTTCGGGATTTGTTTCATCACGAGGAAGAAGAAAGGAAAATAGAAAAATTTGATTAGTATTAAAAAAAAGAATATTTACAGAGTGTTTACCCTTGACTAGGTCGGGTGCCTTACTTGACCGGGTGTCTCATTAAAAAACCCTTGTAGGGAAAAAGAGTACACCTCGGGTTATCTTTTTCTAGCTGTAGTATCGTCTTAGATTACAGGCGTGCCAGGCCCTGGGCAACTCATTGCCTTCTAGGTCAGATACTTTGTAATAGCCTGTTCCTAAGACTTCTGTTACCTTGTAGGGCCCTTTCCAATTTGCAGCTAGCTTTCCTTCTCCTGACTTTTGTGTTCCGATGTCATTTCGGATTAGAATTAGGTCGTGAATGGAGAAGCTTCGTTTTATTACTTTCTGATTGTATCTGAGGGCCGTTCGCCGTTTTAAGGCTTCTTCTCGGATTCGAGCTCTTTCTCGGACCTCGGGGAGGAGGTCGAGTTCTTCCCTTTGTGCCTGCGGGTTACCTTTTTCGTTGTAGAAGATGGTTCTAGGTGACCCTTCATTTATTTCGATAGGAATCATTGCCTCCATCCCATAAGCTAGTCGGAATGGCGATTCTCCCGTTGTAGAGTGTGGAGTTGTTCGATATGCCCATAGCACCTGGGGGAGCTCCTCGGCCCATGCCCCTTTGGCCTCTTGTAGTCTTCGCTTTAACCCGGCCAAGATGACTTTATTTGCAGCCTCTGCTTGTCCATTGGCTTGTGGGTGCTCGACTGAGGTGAATTGCTGTTTGATTTTTAGTTCGGCCACCAAGTTCTGAAAACTTGTGTCCGTGAACTGTGTTCCATTGTCTGTTGTGATGGAGTAGGGGACTCCGAACCTTGTGACGATGTTTTTGTATAGGAATTTGCGGCTTTTCTGAGCCGTGATGGTGGCTAAGGGTTCAGCTTCGATCTATTTTGTGAAGTAGTCGACCCCTACTATGAGGTATTTGACTTGCCCCGGTCCTTGGGGAAACGGGCCGAGGAGGTCAAGTCCCCATTTTGCGAAGGGCCATGGTGCGGTGATGCTGATAAGGTCTTCGGGTGGTGCCTTGTGAAAATTGGCGTGTTTTTGGCAGGGGGGCATATTTTCACAAATTCCGTTGCGTCTCTTTGCAAGGTCGGCCAGTAGAACCCGGCTCGGACTACTTTCTTGGATAATGCCCGAGCTCCGAGGTGGTTCCCACACATGCCTCCGTGGACTTCTTCGAGGACGCTCTTTGTTTCTGAGGTCGGGACGCACCTAAGGAGGGGTTTTGAGAATCCTCTTCTGTATAATACGTCGTGAATTAGTGTATAATTCTGGGCGTCTTTCGTGAGTCTTTTGGCTTCCTTTCTTTCGGCGGGGAGAGTTCCCGACTTCAGGTAGTTGAGTATGGGGGTCATCCATCCTTGCTGTTGGTTGGATATATGTAGCGTTTCTTCCTCTCTTAGCACGGAGGGGATTGTAAGGTTTCCTGGAGGAGACTTCTGTTGTTGCCTCCGGGCTTGGTGCTGGCAAGTTTTGAGAGGGCGTCTGCCCGGGCGTTTTGTTCCCGAGGTATGTGCTGAATCTGTATCTCTGAAAAGTGGCGTAATTGTGCCTGTGTTTGGTCCAGGTATTTTTTCATAGTTGGGTCTTTGGCCTGGTAGCTTCCATTTACTTGTGATGTGACGACCTGGGAGTCGCTGAAGATCGTGACTTTCTGGGCTCCGACCTCTTCGGCTAGCTTTAGACCTGCTAGTAGGGCCTCGTATTCGGCTTGGTTGTTCGAAGCCTGGAACTCGAATTTTAGGGACAGTTCTATCCGCGTTCCTTGGTCGCTTTCGAGTATAACCCCGGCTCCGCTTCCAGTTTTGTTTGAGGACCCGTCGACATATAGGTTCCATGAGAGTGGGGTTCCAGGGGTCTCAGTGTATTCTGCGATGAAGTCGGCTAGATACTGAGATTTTATGGCAGTCCGGGTTTCATAGTGGAGGTCGAACTCGGACAGTTCCACCGCCCATTGCAGTATTCGTCCTGCCAGGTCTGTTTTTTGGAGGATGTGTCTCATGGGTTGGTTCGTCCGAACTTTGATGGTGTGTGCTTGAAAGTAGGGACGGAGTCTCCGAGCTGTGAATACTAGGGCGTAGGCGAATTTTTCTATCTTCTGATAGTTTAATTCGGCCCCTTGTAGTGCCTTGCTTACAAAGTATATGGGGTGTTGTCCTTGGTCATTTTCTCGTATTAACGCTGAGGCGACTGCTCGATTTCCGACCGAGAGGTATAGTACGAGTTCTTCTCCTTTTAAAGGTCGGGTTAGGATTGGTGGCTGCCCAAGGAATTCCTTGAATTCTTGAAAGGCTTTCTCACACTCCGGGGTCCATGAGAAGGGCTTCCCTTTCTTTAGGAGTGAGTAGAGAGGTAGTGACTTTATTGCTGATCCTGCCAAGAATCTTGATAGGGCGGCTAGCCTTCCATTCAGTTGTTGTACTTCTTTGACACACGTCGGGCTCTTCATATTGAGTATCGCTTGGCATTTGTCCGGGTTTGCTTCGATGCCCCTTTGAGTCAGCATGAAGCCTAAGAACTTTCCGGCTTCTGCGGCGAAGGTGCACTTTGTCGGGTTAAGTCTCATGTTGTGTTTTCTGAGGGTGCCGAAGATACTGGTGAGGTCGGTCAGCAAGTTTCTGTCTTCTTGTGTCTTTACCAGCATGTCGTCGACGTACACCTCCAGCTGTAGTCCGATGTGCTCTGAGAACACTTTGTTCATTAGCCTCTGGTAGGTTGCCCCTGCGTTCTTCAGCCCGAAGGGCATTACTACGTAGCAGTAGTTTGCCTTTGGGGTTATGAACGAGGTCTTTTCTTGGTCGGGTCCGTACATCGGGATTTGATTGTATCCCGAGTATGCGTCCATGAAGGAGAGATATCTATAGCCTGAGGCTGCGTCTACTAAGGCGTCGATGTTTGGTAGTGGATATGGGTCTTTGGGGCAGGCTTTGTTGAGATCCGTGTAATCAACGCACATCCTCCATTTTCCGTTGGGCTTTTTTACCAGGACCACGTTTGCGAGCCATAGGGGGTATCTTACTTCCCTAATGAACCCTGCATCTAGCAGTGCTTGTACTTGTTCTTCTATTGCTTGCATGCGCTCGGGTCCGAGCTTCCGGCGTCTTTGTTGGACAGGTCGGGATCCCGGGTAAACTGATAGCTTATGGCACATCAGGTCGGGGCTTATTCCTGGCATGTCGGAGGCTTTCCAGGCGAAGAGGTCGGAATTCTCCCTTAAGAGGGTTATGAGTTCCTCCTTTAGGCCCGTTTCGAGGTTTGCTCCTATGTTTGTTATTTTTTCAGGTGTGTTCCCAATCTGGACTTTTTCAGTTTCTCCCTCCGGTTGTGGCCGAAGATCTTCTCGGGATTGAACTCGTCCGAGTTCTATCGTGTTGACCTCCTTCCCTTTTAGGTTCAGGCTTTCGTTGTAGCATCGCCGCGCTAGTTTTTGGTCGCCTTTTAGGGTAACGACTCCTTTTGCGGTAGGGAACTTCATATAGAGGTGTGGGGTCGAGACTATAGCTGCCAGTCTGTTTAGGGTTGGTCGCCCAATGAGGGCATTGTATGCTGAAGTGACGTCGACTATAATGTAGTCGATGCTTAATGTTTTAGATTGCTCGCCTCTTCCGAAGGTAGTGTGTAGCGAGATGTATCCTAAGGGACGGATCGGAGTATCCCCTAGTCCAAATAGGTCGGTGGGATAGGCCTTTAGTTCTTTTTCTTCAAGTCCGAGCTTGTCGAAGGCCGTTTTGAACAGGATATCTGCTGAGCTTCCCTGGTCAATCAGGGTTCGATGTAAGTTGGCGTTTGCTAGGATAATGGTGATTACCATTGGATCGTCGTGTCCGGGAATTATCCCTTGAGCATCTTCTCGGGTAAATGAGATAGTAGGTAATTCGGGCAGGGGACTGTCTTCTCGGACGTGATAGACTTCTTTGAGGTGTCTTTTTCGCGAGGATTTAGATGTTCCTCCGCCTGCAAAACCTCCGTTTATCATGTGAACATGTCTTTCAGGGGTTCGCGGGTTTTGTTCGGCCCGATCTTCGTTGTCTCCCCGCCTTCTCTTCCTGGTCTCTTCTCCTTTCTCTGCTATGTATCTGTCGAGTTTTCCTTCTCTGGCTAGCTTTTCTATGACATTTTTCAGGTCGTAGCAGTCGTTAGTAGAATGACCGTAGAGCTTGTGATATTCACAGTATTCGGACCGATCTCTCCCCGCTTTCTTGTGTTTTAGCGGTCGGGGCGGTGGGATCCTTTCGGTGTGGCATACTTCTCTGTAGATGTCTACCAGGGAGACTCGGAGGGGGGTGTAGTTGTGGTACTTCCGTGGCTTGTCCGAGTTGGATTCTTCTTTCTTCTTCTGTTCCCGATCCCGATCTCGGAGTGGGTAGGTTGATTCCTTCCTAGAAGAGTCTCTTAGTTGGGAGGTTTCCTCCATGTTGATATATTTTTCTGCCCGCTCCTGCACCTCGTACAGGGAGGTCGGGTATCGTTTGGATAGGGATTGGCTAAACGGTCCCTCCTTTAGGCCGTTTGCTAGTCCCATGATGGCTGCTTCAGTGGGCAAGTGTTGTATGTCCAGGCAGGCTTTGTTGAATCGCTCCATGTATTCTCGGAGAGTTTCTTGGTTACCTTGTTTGATCCCGAGTAGACTGGGGGCATGTTTTGTCTTGTCCTTTTGAATAGAGAATCTTGTTAGGAATTTTTTGGTTAGGTCATCGAAGCTGGTGATCGATCTTGGTGGCAGGTTGTCGAACCACTTCATGGCTGACTTGGTGAGAGTGGTGGGGAAGGCTTTGCACCGAATCGCGTCGGAGGCATCGACTAGGTACATTCTGCTTCTGAAGTTGCTGAGGTGATGACTTGGATCGGTGGTGCCGTCGTAGAGGTCCATATCGGGTGGTTTGAAGTTTCGCGGTACCTTCTCCTTCATGATCTCTTGTGTGAAGGGATCGTGATTGCCCTCGGTGGTGGTGCCGCGTTCTGTCCGGTCTTTCAGGTTGGCCTCTATTTTCCGCAGTTTTTCTTCTAATTCTCTGCGCTTTCGAGCTTCCCTTCTCAGATCTTGTTCGGTTTCCTTCTGCTTCTTTATGTCCGCTTCGAGTTGTTTCAGTCGGTTTTGTTGCGCCCGGACTGCTTCTAGAATTTCCGAGCTCTTTTCTTTTTCGGAATTTTGTGGATCTTTGTTTGGGAGTGATGTCTTTGGGCGATTCTGTTTGTTTCCTCCTGGAGTGCGTGGTGATAGAGGGCTGTCCGGTCGTTCTCCGGTATCGATTTCGTCCTCTTGTTCAGATGTTGCGTGGTCATTGTTGAGAGGATCGTCCGCCATGGTAGGGGGATGACTTCCAGGTCCCCGGCAACGGCGCCAATGTTCCGAGGGTTACCTGAAACGAGTAGCTCGGTCGTCTGGAGAGACCCGAGGTGGGGGGTCAGTGGCCCGAGCTTGATATGCAGAGCGGTTGGTGGTTGTACCTGCAATGACACTCCGATGCTTAAGTTAGCATGGGTCCAAGCAGATATGTGTAGAATGTGAATGAATGCCATACCTGGGTGCTCCAGTGTATTTATAGTAGTTGGCCGTGATCTTCCCTAGATAAGATATTCTTATCTTATCTTATCTTTTTGGGAGTTTTATCTCTATCTTTGTGGAACCGCCTTTTCTAGGCCTTTTCGGCCTTTAGGCTTTGGGCTGCGTTCCTTTTGATGGGCCTTCCTTGCTTTATTGTCCGAGGTCCGACCTTGAGGCGTGAGCCTTAGGACAAGGTCGGACCTTTTATGGATTCTCCGAGTTGGAGGAGCCCGGTCAGGGTATGAACAGGTACCACAGTGATTCCTCCTTTCTTGGGGACCACTTGGACTGGACTAACCCATGGGCTATCCGAAATTGGGTAGATTACTCCTCCCTGCCACAGCTTCATGACTTCTTTCTGTTCTACTTCCTTCATAACTGGATTCAACCTCCTTTGGGGCTGAATGGAGGGTTTGGCATCATCTTCCAATAGTATCTTATGCATGCATATGGCCGAACTAATTCCCTTTAAGTCAGCAAGTGTCCATCCAATGGCATCCTTATGCTTTTGTAAAACTTGAAGCAACTTTTCCTCTTGTTCTTGGCTGAGGGCTGAATTTATAATCACTGGATAGCTTTTATTCTCTCCTAAGTATGCATACTTGAGAGTGGATGGCAGTGCCTTTAGCTCAAGTTTGGGTGCTTTTTTTCTTTCATCCTTCCCTTCTAATGTGCCTTGAACATGCATTTCAGCTGTTGCAGCCTCTTCGTTTGATGTTGATTCCTCTTCTTCTGTTAACTCCTCAAGTTCTTCTTCAAGTGTTTCTTACACCACAGCATCCACCGAGTCCAACCTCATACATTCTCCCAATGAGGCTTGTGGGTAACTCATGGCCTTGAACACATTGAATATCATTTTCTCCTCATGTAGTCTAAGGACAAGTTCACCCTTTTGGACATCAATGATGGCTTCGGCAGTGGCTAAGAATGACCTTCCCAAGATGATGGAGGTCTTAGCTCCTTCCTCTATGTCCAATACTACGAAGTCTGCTGGAAAGATGAAGTCTCTCACCTTCACCAACAAGTCTTCTACTATTCTGTGAGGAAACTTGAATGATCGATCTGCTAGTTGCAGGGCCATTCTTGTTGGTTTGGCCTCCTCAATCTTCATTTTCCTCATCATTGCTAAGGACATCAGATTTATGCTAGCTCCTAGATCACATAAAGCCTTCTCCACTATGATTTTTCCTATGATACAAGGGATTTGGAAGCTCCTGGGATCCTTTAATTTCTGGGGAAATTTGTGCTGGATAATGGCACTGTATTCTTCGATGAGTACCACAGTCTCATTGTTCTTCCAGCTTCTCTTCTTGGTCATCAACTCCTTCAAGAACTTGGCATAGAGTGGCATTTGCTCTATTGCTTCAGCAAAGGGTATGTTAATTTGTAGTTTCTTGAAGATTTCCAAAAATCTTGAGAATTGATTGTCCTCTCCCTTCTTCTTTAATTGCTGGGGGTATGGGGCCTTTGAAACACATGGTTTTAGCACTTCTCCTTCTTGGTGTGGCTTAGGAGTGGTGACTTGAGTCTCCTCTTGTCCCTTTCCTTCTTTATCCAAGTTCTTCTCTGGTGGTTTCTTGTGGTTTTCTCTCAATTTCTTCCCACTTCTGAGGGTGATAGCCTGACACTCCTCCCTTGGAGTCGAATTAGTGTTGCTGTGAACATTGTGGCCAGGGGTTTGCTTGAATAAGTAGCCAATTTGTGTTTCAAGTTTCTTGATGGCAGCATCTTGATTCTGCATATTGGATCCTACTTCTTCCCGGAAAACCTTACTATCTTGAATTTCCTTACATATACTTTCAAGTAGAGTCTTGATTTTGGAAAGTCTATCTTCGGTTAGTGATGGTGGGTTGAGGTTAGGTGGTTGAGAAGGGTGGTTAGGTGGGTGTTGATAGGATCTCTGTGAGGTATGTTTGTGAGTTGCATTATTGTTGGGATTGTGGTTGTGGCGTCTCTGGTCTTGCTGATTTCCCCACCCAAACTTAGGGTGATTTCTCCATCCAGAATTGTAAGTTTTGGAGTATGGATCATGGATCTGTCTGGGTGAGTTTCCAACATAATTGGCTTGTTCCCAGTCACCTTCTTCTCCTATATTCACTCCTTCTTGAGCTGGTGATGAAGTGATGACTGCTGCAACTTGGTTTTCTTCTACTTTCTTGGTGAGATCTACTAGCTGCTTGGTGATCATCTTATTTTGAGCCAACAATGCATCCATGTGGTTCAGCTCCATTACTCCTCGAGTGTTGCTTCTTTCAGAAGCATAGAAGTAGTCATTCTCAGCTACCGTTTCAATGGCATATATGGCTTCTTCAATGGTTTTCTTCTTGTTTAGAAAGCCCCCTGATGAATGGTCTACAGCCTTCTTTGACTAATAAGAAAGACCTTCATAGAAAATGTGAAGTTGAACCCATTCATTGAACATGTCCGGTAGCCATCTTCTTGTTAAGTCCTTAAACCTCTCCCATGCCTCATAGAGAGTTTCACCATCTTGTTGCCTGAATGTTTGCACCTCAGTTCTCAACCTATTAATTCTTTGAGGAGGATAGAATCTTGCCAAAAATTTGTTCACCACATCTTCCTAATTTGTTAAGCTCTCCTTCGGGAAGGATTCCAACCACTTAAATGCTTTGTCCCTGAGTGAAAAAGGGAACAAAAGCAGTCTATAGACATCCGGATGGACTCCATTAGACTTCACAGTGTCACATATTCTCAGGAAGGTGGTTAGATGTTTATTGGGGTCTTCTTGGGCACTTCCTCTAAATGAGCAGTTATTCTGAACAAGGGTGATGAGCTGGGGTTTTAATTTAAAGTTGTTGGCATGTATGGTGGGCTTTTGGATGCTGCTTCCATAATTTCCTGGGTTTGGATTGATGTAAGAGCCTAGAACTCTCCTCTCTTGCCCAGCATGATTTACAGGGCCTTCTCTGGCATGGTTGTGAGCTTCTCCTTCATGGTTATTTTCCAAGTTCTCATCCATGTTTGTTTCAAAGTATTCCTCCTCTTCCTCAGCACCAACAACTCCTTTCTCTCTTGCTTTCCTCCTTAATCTCCAGAGGGACCTCTCAGGTTCTAAATTGAAGGAAGTTGAAGCTCCGCTTCTTCTCCCTGTCATACAACTACCAGAGCACACAGCAAGAAATACAATGAAGAGATTATTCTTGTTAGAGTGATTGTTAGTGTGAGTGGTGCAAATTATCAAACAATTAGTGGGTTAGTGAGCAGAATTGTAAATAACAACAAGAAAGAAAGAAAATAGAGAGGGTATAGGGGATGAGGAAGAAACTGAATCAACTAAAGGTAAATGACTAGATAAAGTAAATAAACAAAAGAAAAAGAGCATGCTCAATCTAGTGAACTTCCAACATAATCATTGTTGATACAAAATTAATCCCCGGCAACGGCATCATAAACTTGATGCACGAAAACTTGTCTCTCAACAAATTTCCCATCGGCAAGTATACCAAATTGTCGTCAAGTAAAAACTCACAATAGAGTGAGCTCAAATCCCTCAGGGATTGATTGGTCAAGCGATTTTAGTTGGAAGAGTATGCTAGTTGACCTAAACAGAAGGTAGTTGGTATTGTATGAAATTAAATGGCGAGAAAGTAAATGGTAGAAAATAAAGTGTAGAATCTTAAATGGGGATTTGGGGAGATGAATATGGAAATAAATGGGAGAAAGTAAAGAGAATGGGTAAGATCAAAAATGGGGAATTTATTGGGCTTAGGAGATGTTGCATTCTCCGGATCAAGTTCATTCTCATTTCTTCCTCAATCAATGCATTCATTGATCTCCTTGGCAATCTTAAGTTATTGGATCCCAATTTCTTGGCAATCCAATCTCTCTAAACTTGAACAATTGCCCAATTCCTTGATTTAATTGCTCATGGGAAGAGATGAAGTGTGGTCACTGATTATACCACATGTATTTCCAAATCAAAGTGTTGGGAGGATTACATGTCACTATATCCGCCCAGACCCCAATTTGGTCCAACATGAGAAAGCATTTCTAGCATGATCTCCTTATCCCTTTTCCAAGGCTCAGAGGATATCCAATTATGGAGAGTTTCTTTTCCAAGACAACTGACCAATTGAGTTAAGATCGAAAGCTTTCAAGCAAATCAAGAGAAAAGAAAGAGGAAGTAGAATGAAAACTATAATTGATCCATCAAATTACAACAGAGCTCCCTAATCCAATGAAAGGGGTTTAGTTGTTCATATCTCTTGAAATGGAAAATGGTAGAAAAGAATACATGCTTAGCTAAAAAGTGTAGAAAACTAAATATACAGAAGGTAGTTCTCCAAAGTGCCAAGCCATAAACTTGATGCACGAAAACTTGTCTCTCAACAAATTTCCCTTCGACAAGTATACCGAATTGTCATCAAGTAAAAACTTACAATAGAGTGAGGTCGAATCCCTCAGGGATTGATTGGTCAAGCAATTTTAGTTGGAAGAGTATGCTAGTTGAGCTAAACAGAAGGTAGTTGGTATTGCAGGAAATTAAATGGCGAGAAAGTAAATGGCAGAAAATAAAGTGCAGAAACTTAAATGGGGATTTAGGGAGATGAACATGGAAATAAATGGCAGAAAGTAAAGAGAATGGGTAAGATCAGAAATGGGGAATTCATTGGGCTTAGGAGATGTTGCATTCTCCGGATCAAGTTCATTCTCATCTCTTCCTCAATCAATGCATTCATTGATCTCCTTGGCAATCTTAAATGATTAGATCCCAATTCCTTGGCAATCCAATCTCTCTAAGCTTGAACAATGGCCCAATTCCTTGATTTAATTGCTCATGGGAAGAGATAAAGTGTGGTCACTGATTATACCACATGTATTTCCAAATCAAAGTGTTGGGAGGATTACATGTCACTATATCCGCCTAGACCCCAATTTGGTCCAACATGAGAAAGCATTTCTAGCATGATCTCTGATATACCACTATTTTATGGTTTATCTTATGCTCAATTGAGTGGATTTTATCAACTCTTTACCCAGTTATTCATACTATTTGCATGTTTACATTTGCCTTCCTAATTATGTGCTTTGATTGAAAACATGTTTCTTTGGACTTATATTTGTTTATTATTAATCCTCTCTTATTTCCATTCGATGCCGTGATTAGTGTGTTGAGTAGTTTTAGATTTTCTAAGGCAGAATGACTTAAGGGATGAAAAAGGAAACATACTAAAAGGAAAGGAGAAAGCAAAACGGAGCTTTAAGGAAACTGGTATCCACGCGATCGCATGGACGACGCGATCGCGTGCCAAGCACGAATCAGCAGCAACGCGGCCGCATGACTGACGCGACCGCGTGCCTTAAGCAGAACGCACATGACGCGGTCGCATGACTGACGCGACCGCGTGGCAAGGAAAAGCTCCGAATGACGCGACCGCATGATCCACGCGGACGCGTGACAGAGGCCACGCACCAGAAATTGCAGAAAACCCTCATAACGAGTTCTAAGGCCCTTTTTGACCCAAATCCAAGTCCAGAAGGCACATATTAGAGGCTATAAAGTGGAGGAATGCATCCATTCATGAGGAGGCCACTCATAATTCACTTTTCATGTTTTAGATGTAGTTTTTAGAGAGAGAGGTTCTCTCCTCTCTCTTTAGGATTTAGGATTTAGGACTTCTCTTAGTTTTAGGAGTGACTCTCAATCCCAGGTTCTTTATTTTTATTAATCCCAATTTAATTTATGAATTCTTCCATGTTACAGATTACTCTTTTAAATTAATGTTATTTGAGATAATTCTGATTGATGATTGCTGTCTTTTATTTATATAAATAATTTGGATTTTCCTATTGCCCAATTGGCTTATGAATATTGTTAGTTTTAGATTTTACTGCTTTGAATGAATTGAAGGCATCCCAGATATTTATGATTTTAATTTAGCTTTTTACATTCTTGGCTTTGGTTAAATAATTGGTAACTCTAGAGTTATCAAACTCATTGTTGATTGAAAATTGGATTTCTTCGTTTCATTAATTCAAGTTCCAATAACTCTAGTTTTTCCCAAGGAAAGACTAGGACCTGAGGAATCAAAATTAATTCATCCACTTAACTTACCTTCATAGTTAGAGGTTAACAAAGTGGGAGAAAAATCCAATTCTCATTACAATTGATAAGGATAACCAGGATAGGACCTCCAGTTCTTATATCTTGCCAAGAGTTTATTTTATAGTTATTTATTTATCTTTCTTATTATTTTTTGTGCAATATACTGCCCTCTTACTTCCAAAACCCGAAACACACTTTTTCATAACCAATAATAAGAACATACCTCCCTGCAATTCCTTGAGAAGACGACCCGAGGTTTAAATACTCGGTTATCAATTTTTAAAGGGGTTTGTTACTTGTGACAACCAAAACGTTTGCACGAAGGGATTTCTGTTAGTTTAGAAGCTGTATCTACAACGCGACTATTTTTATGAAATTCTCTACTGGCAAAAATCCTAACGTTAAAATGGCGCCGTTGCCGGGGAATTGCAAACGCGTGCCTTATTATTGGTTATTGTAAATAATTTTCAAAAAAAAATTTATCTTTTTTTTTTTAAATTTTATCTTTTTCAAAATATTTTCTTTTTGTTGATTTTTATTTTTATTTTGTCTCACTACTATGAACTCCCACCCCTTTGGCTATGAGTCTGGTTACAATTATGTTGCAGGAAGAGGAAACTATAATGAGAACAGGCATCAAGGTTGGAACAATCAAAGATGGGAGGAGCCACAAGGATTTGATCAACCCTCATGGCAACAACCACCTCCAATGGACTATCAACAACCATTCTGTGATGCATATCAAGGCAATGGCTATGGTGAGCACTCTTTTGATTATCAATAACCACCACCATATGCCTATGAACCCCCTCCTCAACATGACTTTAGACCACCATACTCACAAGCCCCTTTCCGCCATTCACCTCCATATGACCCTAACCCTCAACCACCATACCAACCACCTTATGAGCCATATGAACCATATATAGATCCACCCCAATTCCAACCCAATTACTCACAAGAACCACCACTTTAATATTCACCATCTCCATATCCATCAATCCAAGAGCATTATGATCCTACTTATGAAAACCGAGTGCATCAAGAAGCAAAGGATCGTCTCAAGGAAACAATGGATCGATTTCAGGCAACCACTCAACAACTGGGGCAAGTATTAATTCAATGGGCTTCTAGACGCTTAAATACACAAGGATCAGCCACAGCCCCATGTGGACAGTCTAGTGAAGAGCATAGCATAAAGGAGATACCAGAAACTCCAGTGGGCAAGACAGAGCATGAATTCATACTAGAACAAGTAGAAGAAGGTATCATTGTTTAAGAAGAAGAGTTGGTTGAAGACTTAGGAGACGCAGAACCTCCATGGGAAAGACAAGACATAGAGCCTCCCTCCAAGACGGTTGAAATTGATGCTGAAGAGGGTGTACAACCTCCAAAGCATATCATAGTTGAAGACTTGGAAGAGGTTGATCAAGAGATGGAGATTCAAGAAGAAGAAGCACAACCTCCCATGCCCTTGGAAAGCAATGAAAAGGAGATTGAATTGAAAGAGAGCTACCAAGAGGAAGATGTTGAAATTGAAGAAGTTTGCAAAGAGGTGGTAATTATCAGAGACGAGCACAAGGGAGTGGAGCTTGCAATTTCTTTAAAGATACCTCCCCCTAAGTCGCCATCATCCTTCACAACATTCAAGTGGGTAAAATTCATATCCCATAGCTTTCTAATCCCACTTGAATATGGACTACTGGAGACGGATGGTCAACTTAGAGCTCTTTGTGGCATTAAGAGTAAAAGGAAGATGGTCAGTGGTAAGAATTGTCCTGCAAGGTTCATCATGGTTGGAAGCTTTAAGCTTAAACGTAAATGTTGGTATAGAGCTCAACTGAATGGGTCTAGGAAGTTGTTTGGCCGCTTTAGTAAGAATTCAGATTGCTTGCTACCCGGATGGAATCATGATAATCAACACGAAGACGGGTGTAAAAGCAAGATTTGGGATCCTGGAATCTGTTCTGACATCCAACACCCCGGGAGCCTAAGAATCTTTTTGAAGCTGCTCAAGGGTTTTACATGCCTAGTTTGGGACCCTGGAGGTTACTGGAATCACAAACACTAGTGGAGATTCCTGGATGAGTTCAAGCATAAGCCACCATAACAGGAAGCTCATCAAATGTCCAACTTAAGGACTTTAACTAAAAGTGCTAGGTGGGAGACAACCCACCATGGTATGATCGTCCTTTTTGATTTTTATTTAGTTTTATTTGATTTTGAATTTTATTTTATTTTGTTATATTGAACCTGGAGTTTTGCATCACATTCATATTAACACTGCATTCTGCATTTTTCAGATTATAAAAAAAAAGCGAGCACGCGACGCGACCGCATCAGCGACACGTCCGCGTTGCAAGGAGATGGGAGACAATATTAATATGAACAGAGAGTTTTGCAGGAGCAGCGCTGGAGGCGTGCCAATGGCACAAATCGACCCACGCGACCGCGTCGCTGACGCGACTGCGTCACATGGGAATAATGGCCTCCCACGCGACCACGTCACCCACGCGGCCGCGTGACCTGAAATCGGCGTAAAAAAGGTGTATGGCAGAGAGTTATGCTGGAATTGGGCGGGACCCGTGCTAGTAGCACAAGCCCTGCCACGCGAACGCGTCACCCACGCGTCCGCGTCATATTGGAAATAAGGCCACCCGCGCGATCGTGTCGACCACGCGACCGCATCACCCTGGATTTTGGCAATACTGACGTTTTGAACAGAGAGTTGTGCGGCCGCGAGGCTGCACTCGCGCCACTAGCACAAATCGAGTCACGCGATCGCGTTCCCCACGCGTCCGCGTCACCCAACCTTATCGCGCACCACGCGACCGCGTCGCCAGCGTCGCACAACCTATCCAGATTAGTGCCAATTTTCTTATCTTCTCTTTTCTAATCCTAATTTCTTCCTTCTCTCTCCTTTCTCACTTTCTTTTTTCTTCTCATCATTTTTCCCTCTCATTTTATTTTACTTCATTTATTTGCATATTTCATTCATTGCATTATTCTCATTGGTGTTGGAGTTTTATTTGGATAAGTGCCTTATTTTAATTGAGCACGTGGCTACTCGGAGAAGAGATTTGACAATTGACATTTACTTATGGCTCTCATATACATTTGGATTACATTATTTTCATCCCTATTTTAACTTGCACACCCAATGTATTTGGGATTATCATTCACAATTGTCATCATTACACATGCTCTTTAATTTGGCACATTTATTACTTGATGCTTGAGCTATGCCTCTCATGCCTATTATTTGCATGTTTTTACCCTCTTGCATCTAATTATTTTGAATTGCTCTTTATTGTTGTCTTTCCTACATGTTGTAGCTACCATGTAGATGGACTATCATCTTTCCTTTGGCATTCTTTATCACTTGGAATTTCCTCCCTTCTGGTCTTAGTTTTCTATATTTCACACTCTTCCCTTTTCTTCTTCCTTAGGCATGGGTACCAAGAAAGGAAACGAGAAGGCCACTGACAAGACACCAGCAAGGAAAGGAACCAAGAGATCTCCAACTAAGGCGCCTCCATCTACAGGCGTCAGTTGGAGCAACCCGTCCACCTGCACATCTCAGCATGCACCGAGGACGGTGCAATCTTTAAGTGTGGGGAGGTCGATACCGATCTCCATGGGTTAGTTACTTCTTGACTCAACACCAATATTTTATTTTATTTGTTTGTTCATTGTTGCATTTGCATGTTTGTTTGATTTTTGTGCATATTTTACCACTTGGTTAAAGTAATATTTTCTTTTTCAAGAAACCTTTTAGAAAATTTCACTAATTTGAATAAAATTTAATGTTACACTTGTTTGAAGAGATATTATACTGGAACATGGTTTAGAACTCGAACACACAAAACCTGTGAGATTTTTGAGCCTATTTGAATTGGTTGCATTTTATCAACCAAAAATTTTGTTTTAGTGTGTATTTTTCTCTCTAAAATTGTGATCTTTGTCTTGCTTAATTCTATATTTCCATAATTTGATGTATGCATGCACTTATATGATTGAGGCCTTTGTTTCACTTAGCTTACATACCCACATGGCCTTACCTTTCATTATCCTTTGCAAACCAATTTGAGCCTATTTTACCCCTTTGTTCTTTACTTTAGCACATCATTAACTCTAAGCGAAAAACAATAATGTCCTTAATTTGAATCCTTAGTTAGCTTAGACTAGTGAGAGTGCTCATAAATTAAGTGTGGGAAAAGTGGGTTTGGAAACAATTGGTTTGAGAATTGAGTATGTTAGAATTTTCTGAAAATGTGAAAGAATGTTGAGAATGTGTTCATACATTCAATACTTTAATCATATGCATTGAGAAAAAAAAAGAAAAATATAGGAGAAAAAGAAAAGAAAAAGAGCAAATAATAAAAGGGGATAAAATGCCCCAAAGTAAGTGGTGAAAGCATGCATATGAGTTGTACTTGAAATTAGAATGTATGAATATGTAGAAAACATAGTTAATGGACAGTTAGGTTTGTATCGTGATTACGTGGATTGTCTAAAGTTAGGTGGAAAGTTTAAGTTAATTAAGGATTCAGATTTTAGTCCACTTGACCAAATACAATCCTACCTTGACCCTAACCCTATTACAACCCTTAAAAGACCTCTTGATTTGTGTATTTGTGCATTAAATTTATGTTGATTGTTAGATGAAGAGCAAGCCTTAGAAAGCAAGGTTAGTAGAGAATTGAGAGAATCGAACCTAAAACACTTGAGTGATTAGAGTGATATACACTACTAAGTGAGGGTTCGATGCTCGATTCTTTGTTCCCGGCTTTCATGAGCTATTTTCTTCTACAAGTCTATTTGTACTTCATTTTTATGATTTGAATCAGTGAAATCCAGTTCATATTTATTCTTGGGGATTTATTTGCTTTTAACCAAGTAAGTAGAAACATTTTTCATTTAGTTGCATTCATAGGTTGCATCTCATGCATTCTACCATTCCTCTTCATTCCTTTATAGTTTCTCTTGAGCTTAGCATGAGGACATGCTTTTGTTTAAGTGTGGGGAGGTTGATAAACCACTATTTTATGGTTTATCTTGTGCTCAATTGAGTGGATTTTATCAACTCTTTACCCACTTATTCATACTATTTGCATGTTTACATTTGCCTTTCTAATTATGTGCTTTGATTGAAAACATGTTTCTTTGGACTTATATTTGCTTATTATTAATCCTCTCTTATTTCCATTCGATGCCGTGATTAGTGTGTTGAGTAGTTTCAGATTTTCTAAGGTGGAATGACTTAAGGGATGAAAAAGGAAACATACTAAAAGGAAAAGAGAAAGCAAAACGGAGCTTTAAGGAAACTGGTATCCACGCGATCGCATAGACGACGCGATCGCGTGCCAAGCACGAATTAGCAGCAACGCGGCCTCATGACTAACGCGACCGCGCGCCTTAAGCAGAACGCACATGACGCGGTCGCATGACTAACGCGACCGCGTGGCAAGAAAAAGCTCCGAATGACGCGACCGCATGACCCACGCGGACGCGTGACAGAGGCCACGCACCAGAAATTGCAGAAAACGCTCATAACGAGTTCTAAGGCCCTTTTTGACCCAAATCCAAGTCCAGAAGGCACAGATTAGAGGCTATAAAGTGGAGGAATGCATCCATTCATGAGGAGGCCACTCATAATTCACTTTTCATGTTTTAGATGTAGTTTTTAGAGAGAGAGGTTCTCTCCTCTCTCTTTAGGATTTAGGATTTAGGACTTCTCTTAGTTTTAGGAGTGACTCTCAATCCCAGGTTCTTTATTTTTATTTATCCCAATTTAATTTATGAATTCTTCCATGTTACAGATTACTCTTTTAAATTAATGTTATTTGAGATAATTCAGATTGATGATTGCTGTTTTTTATTTATATAAATAATTTGGATTTTCCTATTGCCCAATTGGCTTATGAATATTGTTAGTTTTAGATTTTACTGCTTTGAATGAATTGAAGGTATTCCAGATATTTATGATTTTAATTTAGCTTTCTACATTCTTAGCTTTGGTTAAATAATTGGTAACTCTAGAGTTATCAAACTCATTGTTGATTGAAAATTGGATTTCTTCGTTTCATTAATTCAAGTTCCAATAACTCTAGTCTTTCCCAAGGAAAGACTAGGACCTGAGGAATCAAAATTAATTCATCCACTTAACTTACCTTCATAGTTAGAGGTTAACAAAGTGGGAGAAAAATCCAATTCTCATTACAATTGATAAGGATAACCAGGATAGGACCTCCAGTTCTTATATCTTGCCAAGAGTTTATTTTATAGTTATTTATTTATCTTTCTTATTATTTTTTGTGCAACATACTGCCCTCTTACTTCCAAAACCCCAAACACACTTTTTCATAACCAATGATAAGAACATACCTCCCTGCAATTCCTTGAGAAGACGACCCGAGGTTTAAATACTCGGTTATCAGTTTTTAAAGGGATTTGTTACTTGTGACAACCAAAACGTTTGCACGAAGGGATTTCTGTTAGTTTAGAAGCTGTATCTACAATGCGACTATTTTTATGAAATTCTCTACTGGCAAAAATCCTAACGTCAATCTCCTCATCCCTTTTCCATGGCTCAGAGGATATCCAATTATGGAGAGTTTCTTTTCCAAGACAACTAACCAATTGAGTTAAGATTGAAAGCTTTCTAGCAAATCAAGAGAAAAGAAAGAGGAAGAAGAATGAAAACTATAATTGATCCATCAAATTACAACAGAGCTCCCTAATCCAATGAAAGGGGTTTAGTTGTTCATATCTCTTGAAATGGAAAATGGTAGAAAAGAATACATGCTTAGCTAGAAAGTGTAGAAAAGTAAATATACAGAGGGTAGTTCTCCAAAGTGCCAAGCCATAAACATGATGCACGAAAACTTGTCTCTCAACAGATTTCCCTTCGGCAAGTATACTGAATTGTCATCAAGTAAAAACTCACAATAGAGTGAGGTCGAATCCCTCAGGGATTGATTGGTCAAGCAATTTTAGTTGGAAGAGGATGCCAGTTGAGCTAAACAGAAGGTAGTTGGTATTGCAGGAAATTAAATGCCGAGAAAGTAAATGGCAGAAAATAAAGTGCAGAAACTTAAATGGGGATTTGGGGAGATGAACATGGAAATAAATGGCAGAAAGTAAAGAGAATGGGTAAGATCAGAAATGGAGAATTCATTGGGCTTAGGAGATGTTACATTCTCCGGATCAAGTTCATTCTCATCTCTTCCTCAATCAATGCATTCATTGATCTCCTTGGCAATCTTAAGTGATTGGATCCCAATTCCTTGGCAATCCAATCTCTCTAAGCTTGAACAATGGCCCAATTCCTTGATTTAATTGCTCATGGGAAGAGATGAAGTGTGGTCACTAATTATACCACATGTATTTCCAAATCAAAGTGTTGGGAGGATTACATGTCACTATATCCGCCCAGACCCCAATTTGGTCCAACATGAGAAAGCATTTCTAGCATGATCTCCCCATCCCTTTTCCAAGGCTCAGAGGATATCCAATTATGGAGAGTTTCTTTTCCAAGACAACTAACCAATTGAGTTAAGATCGAAAGCTTTCTAGCAAATCAAGAGAAAAGAAAAAGGAAGAAGAATGAAAACTATAATTGATCCATCAAATTACAACAGAGCTCCCTGACCCAATGAAAGGGATTTAGTTGTTCATATCTCTGGAAATGGAAAATGGCAGAAAAGAATACATGCTTAGCAAAAAAGTGCAGAAAAGTAAATATACAGAGGGTAGTTCTCCAAAGTGCCAAGCCATAAACTTGATGCACGAAAACTTGTCTCTCAACAAATTTACCTTCGGCAAGTATACCGAATTGTCGTCAAGTAAAAACTCACCATAGAGTGAGGTCGAATCCCTCAGGGATTGATTGGTCAAGCAATTTTAGTTGGAAGAGTATGCTAGTTGAGCTAAACAGAAGGTAGTTGGTATTGCAGGAAATTAAATGGCGAGAAAGTGAATGGCAGAAAATAAAGTACAGAATCTTAAATGGGGATTTGGGGAGATGACCATGGAAATAAATGGCAGAAAGTAAAGAGAATGGGTAAGATCAGAAATAAGGAATTCATTGAGCTTAGGAGATGTTGCATTCTCCGGATCAAGTTCATTCTCATCTCTTCCTCAATTAAAGCATTCATTGATCTCCTTGGCAATTTTAAGTGATTGGATCTTCCTTGGCAATCCAATCTCTCTAAGCTTGAACAATTGCCCAATTCCTTGATTTAATTGCTCATGGGAAGAGATGAAGTGTGGTCACTGATTATACCACATGTATTTCTAAATCAAAGTGTTTGGAGGATTACATGTCACTATATCCGCCCAGACCCCAATTTGGTCCAACATGAGAAAGCATTTCTAGCATGATCTCCTCATCCCTTTTCCAAGGCTCAGAGGAGATCCAATTATAGAGAGTTTCTTTTCCAAGACAACTAACCAATTGAGTTAAGATCGAAAGCTTTCTAGCAAATCAAGAGAAAAGAAAGAGGAAGAAGAATGAAAACTATAATTGATCCATCAAATTACAACAGAGCTCCCTAACCCAATGAAAGGGGTTTAGTTGTTCATAACTCTGGAAATGGAAAATGGCAGGAAAGAATACATGCTTAGCTAAAAAGTGCAGAAAAGTAAATATACAGAGGGTAGTTCTCCAAAGTGACAAGCTCCCTATAGTTCAAAACTACTCCTATATATACTACTCTTCTTGACCTTCTAGTGAGTTCTTCAAGTCTTGGATGTGGGCCTTAGATTTTGAGTTGAAGCAAGTACAATCTTTAGTGGGCTCAGCTTGCAGAAAAGTGTGAGTTAGGCATGGGCGTTAGTTAGGACGTTAATGGCGTTAACGCTAAGTGAAAATGTGGGTTCGAGAACGTTAGTGGCAATCACCTTTCTCACTAATGTTCCAACCCCAAAATGGTCCACGTTAACTTTAATGTTAGTGGCACTAACTTGACCACTAACGTTGCCTCCTGATCCTTCGCAAACATTATTAGGAATCACCTTTTCCAATAACGTTGCATTGTGCCCCCTTTCCCCACGTTAGAGTTCACGTTAACTAGGTTAACGAGGCTCTTAACGTGGGCATGCCTAAGCTTCGAGAGCATTAGTGATACTTACCTTTGTCACTAACGCTCCAAACGCCCCTCCTCTCCACGTTAGAGTTCACGTTAACTAGGTTAACGTGGCCACTAATGTGGTAGTGAATACCATCTCCAACGTTAGTGACAAAGGTGAGTGTCACTAACGTTGGCTCATCATGCTTAGCTCCACGTTAACTTTCACGTTAGTGGTCTTAACATGACCACTAACGTGGGCAATGTTGGCTTGATCCAACGTTAGTGACAAAGGTGAGTGTCACTAACGTTGGCATTGTCTTCCCCTTCCACGTTAGAGTTCATGTTAACTAAGTTAACGTGACTCTTAACGTGGCCAATTGCCAATTTGGAGCGTTAGTGGTGTTCACTTTTACCACTAACGCTGGAGCTTCCTTTTTCTCTACATTAACTACCACGTTAATATAGTTAACGTGGCAATTAACGTGGGCTTATGATGGCTTCACAAGCGTTATTGGTAGTCACATTTTCCATTAACGATACAAGCTTGTCCCTATTCCACGTTAGTGGTCACGTTAATTAGGTTAACGTGACTGCTAACGTGGCTTCTTCTTGCTTCCTTTGTCCTGAAATCAAGCAAATAAAGTGTATCAAAGCTCTAGCCCAAGTTATGAGATTATGCATCATCAATTTGTCATTCAATCCTTGCATAATCCTTATGAAATCATGTAAAATTCACAATAGTTGCTTGAATCAAGGTGTAAATGAAATTTCATCCAAAACTTGCTTATTTCCTAAGAAAATGCATGAAACTACCCTAAAACAGTAAAGAAAAGGTCAGTAAAACTGGCCTAGATGCCCTGGCATCACATCTCTTAAAGAGATATGGTTTATCCCACAAGTAGTACTTCGCATCAGAAAGTAATTTTTTCTTTTGCTGCCTGCTGTACTCCTTGGGAATGAATCTTGCAGCTTTATAGTTTGCAATGTCTGCAAACCATGGCACTTCCTAAATGGCAAAGAGTTGCTCATCCGGAAAGGTTTCAGAGATCTCAATTAGGAGGAGAGACATCCTTTCTACTAGTTCTATCCGGGACAGGTGATCTGCTACTTGATTCTATGTCCCTTTTCTATCTCTTATTTCTATATCAAACTCTTGCATAAGCAACACCCATCTTATGAGCCTGGATTTTGAATATTGCTTTGTGAGTAGATATTTAAGAGCAGCATGGTCAGTGTACATAATCACTTTTGATCCTACTAGATAGGATCTAAACTTGTCAATGGCATAAACCACTGCAAGCAGCTCTTTTTCTGTGTTGTGTAATTCTTCTGTGCGTCATTTAGAACACGGCTAGCATAGTAAATGACGTGCAGAAGCTTATTATGCCTCTGTCCTAATACTGCACCAATAGCATGGTCACTAGCATCACACATTAATTCAAATGGTAATGTCCAGTCTGGTGTAGATATGACAGGTGCTATGACCAACTTAGCCTTCAGAGTCTCAAAAGCTTGCAGACACTCTGTATCAAAGATAAATGGCGTGTCAACAGCTAGTAGGTTGCTTAGGGGTTTTGCAATTTTTGAAAAATCCTTTATAAACCTCCTATAGAATCATGCATGTTCCAGAAAGCTTCTTATTGCCTTAACATTGGTAGGTGGTGGTAATTTTTCAATTACCTCTACCTTGGCTTAATCCACCTCTATCCCCTTGTTTGAAATTTTGTGTCCAATGACAATTCCTTCAGTCACCATAAAGTGACATTTCTCCCAGTTTAAAACCAGGTTGGTCTCTTGGCACCTTTTCAGAACAAGTGCTAGATGATCAAGACAGGAGCTGAATGAATCTCCAAATATTGAAAAGTCATCCATGAAGACTTTTAGAAATTTTTCCACCATATCAGAGAAAATAGAGAGCATGCAACTCTGAAAGGTTGCCGGTGCATTACACAGACCAAATGACATCCTTCTGTAGGCAAATACTCCAGATGGACATGTGAATGCTGTTTTCTCTTGATCTTGGGGATCTACTGTAATTTGGTTGTAGTCTGAATAGCCATCCAGAAAGCAGTAATAGTCATGACCTGCTAGCCTTTCTAGCATTTGGTCTATGAATGGTAAAGGAAAATGATCATTTCTGGTGGCTATATTGAGTCTTCTGTAGTCAATACACATACGCCACCCTGTAACTGTTCTTGTAGGAACTAGTTCATTTTTTTCATTATGAACCACTGTCATGCCTCCCTTTTTGGGTACAACTTGGACAGGGCTCACCCAGGGGCTATCAGAAATGGGATAAATAATCCCAGCCTCTAGTAATTTAGTAACCTCTTTCTGCACCACCTCTTTTATGGCTGGATTCAGCCGCCTTTATGGTTGAACCACTGGTTTGGCATTATCCTCCAGTAGGATCTTGTGCATGCATCTGGCTGAGCTAATACCATTGAGATCACTAATGGACCACCCAAGAGCTGTCTTGTGTGTCCTTAGCACCTGAATTAGTGCTTTCTCTTCCTGTGGCTCTAAGGCAGAGCTTATGATTACAGGAAAAGTTTCACCTTCTCCCAGAAATGCATATTTTAGGGATGGTGGTAGTGGTTTGAGCTCGGGTTTAGGAGGTTTCTCCTCTTTCTGAGGAATTTTCAGAGGTTCTTTTATTTCCTCTGGTTCTTCCAAATCAGGCTGAACAACTTTAAAGATATCCTCTAGCTCTGATTCAAGACTCTCAGCCATACTGATCTCCTGTACCAGGGAGTCAATAATATCAACACGCATGCAGTCTTTTAATGTGTCTGGGTGCTTCATTGCTTTAATAGCATTCAGCCTAAACTCATCCTCATTGACTCTCTGGGTTACTTCCCCTTTTTGGACGTCAATGAGGGTTCGTCTAGTTGCTAGGAAAGGTCTTCCTAGAATGAGAGTTGCACTCTTGTGCTCCTCCATTTCCAGCACTACAAAGTTAGTGGGAAAGACGAATGGCCTAACTGTGACAATCATGTCTTCAATCACGCCTGGTGGGTATTTAATGGAGCCATCAGCAAGTTGAAGACATATCCTGGTTGATTTGACCTCTTCAGTCAAGCCAAGCTTTCTGATAGTAGATGCAGGGATTAGGTTGATACTTGTCCCAAGATCACATAGAGCTATCTTGGTACGGGTACCCTCTAATATGCATGGTATCATAAAGCTTCTAGGATCCTTAAGCTTCTCTAGTAAGCTCTTTAAAATGATTACACTGTATTCTTCAGTGAGAAAAACTTTTTCAGTTTCTCTCCAATCCTTCTTATGACTTAAGATCTCTTTCATGAACTTAGCATAAGAGGGTATTTGCTCAAGTACCTCTACAAACGGAATCTTGATTTCAAGATTCCTGAGATAGTCTGCAAAGCAGGCAAATTGTTTATCCTGTTCCGCTTGCTAGAGTTTCTGAGGATAAGGTATTTTGGTTTTGTATTCTTCAACCTTGGTTGTTGCAGGTTTATTTCCTACAGAGGTAGGTTGAGAAGCCTTCTTGAGGGAGTTATTATCTGCACTTGCAAGTGTCTGACCCCTCATAGGCATTTAAACGCCAGGATTGGGGGATGGATTGGCGTTTAACGCCAGATTCCCTCCCTTTTCTGGCGTTTGAATGCCAGAACTGAACATGGGTTGGGCGTTTAAGGCCAATTTTTCTCCCTTTTCTGGCATTTGAATGCCAGAACTAGGCGTCCATTGGGCGTTTAACGCCAGTTTTTCACCCTTTTCTGGTGTTTGAACGCCAGAATCATTCCTCTCTGGGCTCTTACTGTCCTCAGAGGGATTTTGGGTAGCAGTCTGCTCATCCTCTATTATTTGTTCTTTTCTTGACTTTCTGCTACTTTGAGTTGAGGTATTCAATATTTTTCCACTCCTTAATTGAACTGCTTGGCACTCTTCTGTTATCTGTTTTGATAACTGCTGTCTTGTCTGGTCAAGTTGTGCTTCCATATTCCTGTTAGCATCCTTAGTGTCTTGTAACATCTCTTTAAATTCTGCCAACTGTTCTGTCAGATAACATAATTGCTGATTGATTTCAGCAACTTGTTCTGGAGGACTAAGTTCAGTGGATACTACCGTATCCTCTTCTTTTATGGAGGACTCACTACTTAAGTACAGATGCTGATTTCTAGAAACTGTATCAATGAGCTCTTGAGCCTCTTCAATTTTTTTCTCATGTGTATAGATCCCCCAGCTGAGTGGTCTAGAGATATCTGAGCTTTTACTATAAGCCCGTAGTAGAAAATGTCTAACTTCACCCATTCTGAAAACATTTCAGAGGGGCATTTCCTTAGCATCTCTCTGTACCTCTCCTAGGCGTTGTAAAGGAATTCATTATCCTCTTGTTTAAAGCCTTGGATGTCCAGCCTTAGCTGTGTCATCCTCTTAGGAGAGAAATATTGATTCAGGAATTTGTCTTACAACTGTTTATATGTTCTTATGCTAGCTTTTGGTTGGTTATTTAACCACCTCTTAGCTTGGTCTTTTACAGCAAATGGAAATAGTAATAATCTATAGACATCCTGATCTACTTTCTTATCATGTATTGTGTCAGCAATTTGTAAGAACTGTGCCAGAAACTCAGTAGGATCTTCCTGTGGAAGACCGGAATACTGGCAATTTTGTTACACCATGATTATGAGCTGAGGATTCAACTCAAAACTACAGACTCCGATGGAGGGTATACAGATACTACTCCCATATGAAGCAGTAGTGGGGTTAGCATATGACCCCAGAGTCCTTCTGGACTGTTCATTTCCACTTAGGTCCATGATGGAGAAAGGAAGATGATGTGGATTTATTTTATTTATTTTATTATATTTATTTATTAATTTTTTTCGAAATAATAAGAATAAGAAAATGGATATTAAAATAATAAAATAAAATAAATAAATAAATTGAAAATATTTTATGAGGATTTTTGAAAAAGAATGAGGAGAGAGAAAGTGGTTAGGAGTTTTTGAAAAAAATATGATTTTTAAAAATTTTGACCAAATCAACCTAATAAATTCGAAAATTATGAGCAATTAAAGGAAAAGATATTTTTTATTTTTGAATTTTATTATGAAAGAGAAAAACACACCAAAAGACACAAGATTTAAAATTTTTAGATCCAATGCTCCTTGTTTTCGAAAATTTTGGAGGAAAAACACCAAGGCACACCAAACTTAAAAATTTTAAGATCAAAACACAAAGAAGACTCAAGAACACTTTGAAGACTCACAAGAACAATAAGAACAAAAAGAAAGAAAACCAAACTTAAAATTTTTAGAAAACCAAAATAAAATTTTCAAAAACTAAAGAAAAATTAACAAGAGAACACCAAACTTAAAATTTGGCACAAGATTTAATTAAAGAAAAATTATTTTCAAAAAGATTTTAGAAAGGAAGACTCAAAGGAGTAACTATTCCCAAGAACATAAACACATTCAACAAATGCAAGGATTGAAAATAAAAGTTTTAATTATTATATTTTTTTTAGATGACAAAAACACAAAAGACACCAAACTTAAAACATGCAACTAGACTCAATGAGAAACTAACAATTAATAAAAAATATAATATTTTTGAAGAAATTTTTTTTGAAAAGAAAGTAAAAGACTCTAAATCAAAAAGACAAATTTTTCCTAATCTAAGTAACAAAATAAACCGTCAGTTGTTCAAACTCGAACAATCCCCGGCAACAGCGCCAAAAACTTGGTGCACGAAATTGTAAATCACACTTTTCACAACTCGTACAACTAACCAACAAGTGCACTGAGTTGTTCAAGTAATACCTTACGTGAGTAAGGGTCGATCCCACGGAGATTGCCGGCTTGAAGCAAGCTCTGGTTGTCTTATTATTCTTAGTCAGGATATCAATAAGGGTTCTTAGTTTTTATTGTGAAAAGTAAAGGAGCATGAATTAAATGATACTTGTTATGCAATAATGGAGAACAGGTCGAGGTTTTGGAGATGCTCTGTCTTCTGAATTTCTGCTTTTCTACTGTCTTCTTCTTCACGCACGCAGGTCTCCTTCCATGGCAAGCTGTATGCTGGTGGATCACCATTGTCAATGGCTACCAGCCGTCCTCTCAGTGAAAAGGGTCCATGTACATGGCTAATCATCTATTGGTTCTCACTAATGTTGGAATAGGATCCATTTATCCTTTTGCACACTGTCACTGCGTCCAGCATTCATGAGTTTGAAGCTCGTCACAGTCATCCCTTCCCGGATCCTACTCGAAATACCACAGACAAGGTTTAGACTTTACGGATCTCAGAGATGCTACCAATTAATTCTAGCTTATACCACGAAAACTCTGATTTCACATATTTGAATGCTCTGTTGTCAAGAGAAGCAGTCAAACTCGTGAACCAGGAACCCAAGAGATATACATTCAATCTAAGGTAGAACGGACGTGGTTGTCAGGCACGTGTTCATAGGTTGAGAATGGTGATGAGTGTCACGGATCATCACATTCATCATGTTGAAGTGCGAATGAATATCTTATAATAGAAACAAGCGTGATTGAATAGAAAACGGAAGTAATTGCATTAATTCATCGAGACACAGCAGATCTCCTCACCCCCAACCATGGGGTTTAGAGACTCATGCCGTCAACGATACAAATTCAGATCTAAAAATGTCATGAGGTACAAACTAAATCTCTAAAAGTAGTTTTTATACTCAACTAGTAACCTAGGTTTACAGAAAATGAGTAAACTAAGATAGATAGTGCAGAAATCCACTTCCGGGGCCCACTTGGTGTGTGATGGGGCTGAGCAATGAAGCTTTCACGTGCATAGGCTATTCCTGGAGTTAAACGCCAAGTTGTAACCTGTTTCTGGCATTTGACTCTAGCTTGTAACCTGTTTCTGGCGTTTAACGCCAGAATAGGGCAGAAGGCTGGCGTTGAACGCCAGTTTGTGTCGTCTAAACTCGGGAAAACTATGGACTATTATATATTGCTGGAAAGTCCTGGATGTCTACTTTCTAACGCAATTGAGAGCGCATCATTTGGACTCCTGTAGCTCCAAAAATTCCATTTCGAGTGCAGGGAGGTTAGAATCCAACAACATCTGCAGTCCTTTTTCAGCCTCTGAATCAGATTTTTGCTCAGGTCTCTCAATTTCAGCCAGAAAATTCCTGAAATCACATAAAAACACACAAACTCATAGCAAAGTCCAGAAATGTGATTTTTACATAAAAACTAATAAAAATATACTAAAAAGTAGCTAGATCCACTAAAAACTATATGAAAATACCCTTAAAAGCGTATAAAATATCCGCTCATCACTGTGATATCATATTGTCGGTTCAACTGCCTCCGAGATATAGTGCTCGGATCACTATCCAGGGTTTTGCGCCTGTACACTCTAATGATCCGAATGGATGCAAGCGGGATCTATTGCCACCGACTTCACATCTAAGCACAAGCGAGACGAACCACCGCCCTTACGCCGCTGCCGCTACCTCGACAAGCGGGATCCAACCTCGGCCCCTGCCGGGCGCATAGCATCTCATAATCTCAATGAAAAAGTAGTGTAGTGGTTTTCAAAAACATTTTTAGTATTAGATGGATCCATCACTTCATCCAGATCCCTCGACTCGTTTCAACCACTGTTCATTCACATTTCAGTTCCAAACTCAACAGTTCCTTAATTCTCATCTCATTCATCAACCATTCATCACATAACATTGAACCACCTTCAATACGCCAGAAACCTAGGCCTCCGTTTTCTAAATTTTCACAATAATATCGTCTAAAACCCTTAAATCCTTTCCCACTCTTCAAGTATCCAAAAATATGCCCAAGAGCCTTAAAAAGGTGTCATAGAAGCTTACAACCTCGTCGGAAAGGTGAAATAGTTGAAAATAAAATAAAATTTGAGAAACAGGGCGTGTGCGGACGCACAGGGTTGTGCGTGCGCACGCTCAGGAAGATTTTGAAAGTGTGCATACGCATAGGGGTGTGCGTACGCACCTGTGCTAAAATTTACAAGCCTGTTCACTCGCACAAGCTGTGCGAGCGCCCCCAACAGACGATCCTTCCCAACTTGTGCGTGCGCACAGGGATGTGTGTACGCACAGGTTGTAATTCTTCATTTATGTGCACGCGCACAAGCTGTGCTAACGCTGCAACCAGAGCCCTTTTTCCTGCCTGTGCGTACGCACAGGTCTGTGCATCCACACAGAATAAGATTTTTGCAGGGTTGTGTGTGTGCACAAGGCTGTGCGTGCGTACATATCAGAAATCCTGAAATTCTGCAACTTAGCAGAATTTCAGATTTTCAACACCAACTTTGAATGATCATAACTTTCTCTACAAAATTCCAAATTTTACAAACCTTATATCCAATTAAAAGGTTTTCAATGAACTTTAATTTCAAATAATTTGCAACCAATTTAGAAAATTGAGGCATAAGTTATGATCAAACAAAGTTCATTAAAAAATCAACTTTTACCCAAACTTCCCAATTTACCAATTCTCTCAATTATCATGTCTCAAACCAACCAAAATAATACCAAACTCCCCTCTACAACACAATTTATCCACTTGGGTCACTTTTCACAATTAATACCAATCTTTCCATCCTACTTCATCATTCTCAACCTTAATAATCAAATGTATATAACATTCCAAACACATATCCACTAATCATCATTTATCACCATCAATCTTCATCATTAACTCAACCATGCTTCATATTATTAATCAACAATGCTCAAACATCCAAATCCATCGTATCTCAACATCATCATTTAAGCATATCAACAATACCAATTTATTGTACACCATCAACCAACCAATCATCAACAACATATAGAATTTCAAACCTATCCTATGGGTCACAAGTCTAAGTGTCCATGAATATTATATACTAGATAGAAAAAATCGAAACCATACCTTGGCCGATCCCCAATATGTCCAAAACCCCAAATTGAGCCCAAGACAAGCTTTCAAGCACAATCTATGCCACCAAAAATCTCCAACAAGCATCAACAAGCTCCAAACATCACCATAAACAAGCTATATGTAAATAAACCATCATAAATCAACCTTGGGCTCATTATAGTTGAAATTTCACAAGAGTTTCAATGCCTCTTACCTTGTCCAATAGTTTTAGAAGCCAAAACAATATCAATCAAAGGCTAGAGTGTACCTAAACACCCAAAAATCACAAAATCTCACTTAGCCAAAACCCTAAAAAACTCGAAACTTTGAGAAGAAGAATAGAAAAGATTTCATGGTTACCTGGTGCACGAATTTGTGATCCGCACAACTAACCAGCAAGTGCACTGGGTCGTCCAAGTAATACCTTACGTGAGTAAGGGTTGATCCCACGGAGATTATTGGTTTGAAGCAATCTATATTTATTTTATTAATCTTAGTCAGGAGGTCAATAAGATTATTTGGATTTAATTGTAAGAAGTTAAAGTGTTTAAAATTATTAGAAAAATAAAAGAGAATCAAAGCGTTACTTATTGTTCAGTAATGAGAAATATGTTGGAGTTTTGGAGATGCTTTGTCCTCTGAACTTCAACTCTTCCTTGAAATCCTTTTCCACACGCAGAATCCCTTCTATGGCAAGCTCTATGTAGGGTGTCACCATTGTCAATGGCTACTTCCCATCCTCTTAGTGAAAACGTTCCTATGCTCTGTCACAGCACGGCTAATCATCTGTCGGTTCTCAATCAAGTTGGAATAGAATCCATTGATTCTTTTGCGTTTGTCACTAACGCCCAGCCTTCAGGAGTTTGAAACTCGTCACAATCATTCAATCCCGGAATCCTACTCAGAATACCACAGACAAGGTTTAGACTTTCCGGATTCTCATGAATGCCGCCATCAATCCGGCTTATACCACGAAGATTCTGATTAAGGAATCTAAGAGATACTCATACAATCTGATGTAGAACGGAGGTGGTTGTCAGGCACACGTTCATGGATGAGGAAGGTGATGAGTGTCACGGATCATCATCTTCTCCATAATTAAGCGCGAATGAACATCTTAGATAAGAACAAGCGTGTTTGAATGGAAAATAAAGGAATTGTATTAATTCATCGAGACGCTGCAGAGCTCCTCACCCCCAACAATGGAGTTTAGAGACTCATGCCGTCAAAAAGTATGTAATTCAGATCTGAAAATGTCATGAGATACAGAATAATTCTCTAAAAGTTGTTTAAATAGTAAACTAGTATCCTAGGTTTACAGAATATGAGTAAACTAAGATAATTGGTGCAGAAATCCACTTCTGGGGCCCACTTGGTGTGTGCTGGGGTTGAGACTAAAGCTATCCACGAGTAGAGGCTTTTCTTGGAGTTGAACTCCAAGTTATGACGTGTTTTGGGCGTTCAACTCCGGATCATGACGTTTTTCTGGCGTTTAACTCCAGACAGCAGCATATACTTGGCGTTCAACGCCAAGTTACGTCGTCTATCTTCGCGCAAAGTATGGACTATTATATATTGCTGAAAAGCCCTGGATGTCTACTTTCCAACGCCGTTAAGAGCGCTCCAATTGAACTCCTGTAGCTCCAGAAAATCTATTTCGAGTGCAGGGAGGTCAGGATCCAACAGCATCAGCAGTCCTTTTTCAGCCTAAGTCAGATTTTTGCTCAGCTTCCTCAATTTCAGCCAGAAAATACCTGAAATCACAGAAAAACACACACACTCATAGTAAAGTCCAGAAATATGATTTTTGCTTAAAAACTAATAAAATTCTATTAAAAACTAATTAAAACATACTAAAATCTACATGAAATTACCCCCAAAAAGCGTATAAAATATCCGCTCATCACAACACCAAACTTAAACTGTTGCTTGTCCTCAAGCAACTAGACAAATAAAGTAGGATGAGAGAAATTGAGAAGTAATAATATTTAAGAGTTTTAAATGGAGCTCAGATTCTTCTTAGATGAGCGGGGCTTGTAGCTTTTTGTTTCTGAACAGTTTTGGCATCTCCCTTTATCCTTTGAATTTCAGAATGATTGGCGTCCATAGGAACTCAGAATTCAGATAGTATTATTGATTTTCTTAGTGTAGTATGTTGATTCTTGAACACAGTTATTTATGAGTCTTGGCCGTGGCCCTAAGCACTTTGTTTTCCAGTATTACCACCAGATACATAAATGCCACAGACACATGACTAGGTGAACCTTTTTCAGATTGTGACTTAGCTTTGCTAGAGTCCCCAGTCAGAGGTGTCCAGAGCTCTTGAGCACACTCTGTTTGCCTTGGATCACGACTTTAACCACTCAGTCTCAAGTTTGTAACTTGGACCTGCATGCCACAAGCACATGGTTAGGGACAGCTTGGTTTAGCTGCTTAGGCCTGGAACTATTTCCTTAGACCCTCCTATCCACTGATGCTCAAAGCCTTGGATCCTTTTTACCCTTGCCTTTTGGTTTTAAGGGCTCGTGGCTTTTTCTATTGCTCTTTCTCTTTTTTTTTTTTGACTGCTTTTTCTTGCTTCAAGAATCAATTTCATGATTTTTCAGATCATCAATAATATTTTTCGTGTTCCTCATTCTTTCAGGAGCCAATATTCATCAAATTCAAAGTACAAGTTATGCACTGTTCAAGCATTCATTCAGAGAACAAAAAGTATTGCCACCACACATAATTAATTATAATTTTTATTATTAAGAACTCGAAAAATATAGATTACTTCTTTATTCTAAAAAAAATCTACTACTTTATTCATGCCTGATGATGATGAGAAAAATAAATTATAGCTTAATTGGAAATAAAATCAAAATAGACATACTAATTACTACTAAATATCTCCTAAGGTAAATTTCTATAATAATACTATCACTAAGTTAAAGCAGAAAAATTGGAACTCAGCAACCTGTTGTTTTGAGGAGTAGATGTTCCTCTAATCTGTGGGGTGCTTTTCAAGGATTAATTTTTGGCGCTTTAGCTCCCTTAGATCACGCCCTTGCTCTTCCTGTTCCTTAAGCAGTATGCAAAGCATGCTACTTTGATTGTTCTGTTCTTCCTTTATTTGGTCCATAGCTTCTTGCAATTTGGAAATAGAAGCCTCAAGATGTTCCCAATATTCGAATTGAGGCAGTTCTGGGAGGGCTTCCTGTGCTCTCCTCTTGGCTGAATCATCTTGTTGCTGTTGCCTGACCATTGATATTCCAGTGATTGGCCTCTCAACTGGAATATACTCTGTTATTCCCATCTTCACTCCGGCATCTTTGCAGAGCATAGAGATTAAGCTTGGATAGGCCAATTTGGCGTCCTTGAAATTCCTGTTTGCTATTTTGTATAGCTCACATGAGATCAGTTGATGGACCTCTACTTCTTTTCCCAACATGATGCAGTGAATCATTACTGCTCTTTTAATGGTAACTTCAGAACGGTTGCTGGTGGGCAATATGGAACGCCCAATGAAGTCCAGCCAGCCTCTGGCTACTGGTTTTAGATCTTCTCTTTTGAGTTGAATTGGGGTGCCAGTGGTGCTGGTGGTCCACCTGGCTTCAGGGATGCATATATCCTCTAGAATCTTGTCTAGACCTTTATTCACCCTCATCATTCTCCTGTTAAAGGAGTCTGGGTCATCTTTCAGTTGAGGAATCTTAAATATCACCCTGATCTTGTCAGGATGAGTATGAACAATCTTTCCTCTGACTAAGGTCCGATGGTCATAGAGAGCAGCTCCAATTATTCTCTGCCTGTCTGTCTGCCATAGATTAGCATAGAACTCCTGAACCATGTTTCTTCCCACTTTCGTTTCAAGATTGGTCAGAATTTCCCAATTCCTGATTCGAATTTGCTCTTGAATCTCTTGATATTCATCTTCTTTCAGATCAAATTTGACTTCCGGGATCACTGATCTGTGACTCATTATTTTGTAGTAATGGTCTGAATGTTCTTTAGTTAAGAACTTCCCTTGATTCCAAAGTGGCTTTGGAGCACTCTCTTTCTTGCCCCTTGGGGTGGGTTATTTTCCGTTAGGGGCCATGATCTTAATGAGTATGTTTTTGTGATCACGGATAACCACACCAAACTTAGAGCTTTGCTTGTCCTCAAGTGAAAGAGAAGAAAGGAGAGGGATAGGAAGAGAGCAAGTGTTGCAAGGTGATGATGAGTGGGGCGCCGAACTCAATATATGGGGAGGGGGGTGGGAAATTTCGAAAATAAGAAAATGATAAGATAGAAGATATGATTTAAAAAAGATAGATATGATAAGAAAAAGATATAGTTTAAAAAGAGAAAGATATGAATAATAATTAAAAAGATAGATTTGAATTTTTAATTTTGAAAAAGATTTTTAAAGAGATAATTGAGTTTTGAAAACAAACTTTAAAAGAGTTGGATTGGATTGAAAAATAATTTGTCTTTATGGATTAAGATACATTTGATATTTTTGAAAAAGGGATTCTAGAAATTAGGATTTTTAGAAAACTAATTTGATTTGAGGGATGATAATTTGAAATATGTTTATGCAAGAAATCATGAATTGAAACATAAAAAATTAGAAAATTTGTAAAGAGAAACGAATTTTACCTCCTCCCCACCATCCTGGCATTAAACGCCCAACTGCTGCATGGTTTGGGCGTTTAACGCCCAAATGTTGCTTCTCCTGGGCGTTCAACGCCCAGCTGATGCATCTTTCTGGCGTTGAACGCCAGGAAGTCCTTTGTCACTGGGCGTTTTTCTGAACGCCCAGGATGCTGTCACTCTGGCGTTAAACGCCCAGAAGGTGCTTCTTTCTGGCGTTTAACGCCCAGAAGATGTTCCTTTCTGGCGTTTAACGCCCAGATGGCTACCCTCACTGGCGTTGAACGCCCAGTGGGTGCTTCTTTTGGGCGTTCAACGCCCAGAATGTTTCTTACTACCCTTTTTTCGCCAGTGAGCTTCCAAATTCCCCTGTAACTCTGTGAATCCAATCAATTGCTTTTTTTTTACCTTGAAGATATTTTGACCTATGCCTGTAAAAATCAACAGAAACGAATAAAATTAAATTTTGTGATTGGTTGGGTTGCCTCCCAACAAGCGCTTCTTTAATGTCATTAGCTGGACTATTGCTGAGTTTTAATTAAGTCTCAGTTTTGAGCATTCTTGCTCAAAATTTCCTTCAAGATAATGTTTAACTCTTTGTCCATTAACAATGAACTTTTTGTTAGAGTCATTATCCTGAAGCTCTATGTATCCATATGGTGATACGTTTGTAATGACATATGGACCTCTCCACCGGGATTTTAATTTCCCGGGGAATAATTTGAGCCTAGAATTAAATAGCAGAACTTTCTGCCTCGGCTCAAAGACTCTGGATGACAATTTCTTATCATGCCATCTTTTCGCTTTCTCTTTATAAATCTTTGCATTCTCGAAAGCATTGAGTCTAAATTCCTCTAGCTCATTTAACTGGAGCAATCGTTTTTCTCCAGCTAACTTGGCATCAAGGTTTAGGAGTCTGGTTGCCCAATAGGCCTTCAGTTCCACTGGCAAGTGACATGCCTTTCCATACACAAGCTGGTATGGAGAGGTCCCTATAGGGGTCTTGAATGCTGTTCTGTATGCCCACAGGGCATCATCCAAGCTTCTTGCCCAATCCCTTCTACGGTTAATTACAGTCCGTTCCAGGATTCTTTTGAGTTCTCTATTTGAGACTTCAGCTTGTCCATTAGTTTGTGGGTGATATGGAGTAGCTACCCTGTGGCTAACTCCATAACGCACCAGAGCAGAGTAAAGCTGTTTATTGCAGAAATGAGTGCCCCCATCACTGATTAACACTCTAGGGATACCAAATCTGCTGAAGATGTGTTTCTGGAGGAATTTTAACACTGTTTTAGTGTCATTGGTGGGTGTTGCAATAGCCTCCACCCATTTGGATACATAATCCACTGCCACCAGAATATAAGTGTTTGAGTATGATGGTGGGAAGGGTCCCATGAAGTCAATGCCCCATACATCAAACAACTCAATCTCCAAGATCCCTTGCTGAGGCATGGCGTAACTGTGAGGTAGATTGCCATATCTTTGGCAACTGTCACAATTAAGTACATACACTCGGGAGTCTTTATAGAGAGTAGGCCAGTAGAAGCCACTTTGGAGGACTCTTTTGGCTGTTCGCTCACTCCCAAAATGTCCTCCATACTGTGATCCATGGCAGTGCCATAGGATCTTCTGTGCTTCTTCCTTAGGCACACATCTACGGATTACTCCGTCTGCACATCTCTTAAAGAGATACGGCTCATCCCAAAGATAATACTTTGCATCCATGATCAGCTTCTTTATTTGCTGTCTACTGTACTCTTTGGGTATAAATCTCACTGCCTTGTAGTTTGCAATGTCTGCAAACCATGGCACTTCCTGGATGGCAAAGAGTTGCTCATCCGGAAAGGTTTCAGAGATCTCAGTGAGAGGGAGGGACGCCCCTTCTACTGGTTCTATTCGGGACAGGTGGTCTGCTACCTGATTCTCTGTCCCTTTTCTGTCTCTTATTTCTATATCAAACTCTTGCAGAAGCAACACCCACCTTATAAGTCTGGGTTTTGAATCCTGCTTTGTGAGTAGATATTTAAGAGCAGCATGATCAGTGTACACAATCACTTTTGATCCTACTAAATAGGATCTGAATTTGTCAATGGCGTAAACCACTGCAAGTAGCTCTTTTTCTGTGGTTGTGTAATTCTTCTGAGCATCATTTAGAACACGACTGGCATAGTAAATGACGTGAAGAAGCTTGTCATGCCTTTGTCCCAACACTGCACCAATGGCATGGTCACTGGCATCACACATTAGTTCAAATGGCAATGCCCAGTTTAGTGCAGAGATGATTGGTGCTGAGACCAATTTAGCTTTCAGGGTCTCAAATACCTGCAGACACTCTTTATCAAAGATAAATGGCGTGTCAGCAGCTAGCAGGTTGCTTAGAGGTTTGGCGATTTTTGAAAAATCCTTTATAAACCTCCTATAGAATCCTGCATGCCCCAGAAAGCTTCTGATTGCCTTAACATTGGTGGGTGGTGGTAATTTTTCAATTACTTCAACTTTAGCTTGATCCACCTCTATCCCCTTGTTCGAGATTTTTTGCCCAAGGACAATTCCTTCAGTCACCATAAAGTGACACTTTTCCCAGTTTAGAACCAGGTTGGTCTCTTGGCATCTCTTTAGAACAAGTGCTAAATGGTTAAGGCAGGAGCTGAATGAGTCTCCAAACACTGAAAAGTCATCCATGAAGACTTCCAGAAATTTTTCCACCATATCAGAGAAAATTGAGAGCATGCACCTCTGAAAGGTTGGAGGTGCGTTGCATAGGCCAAATGGCATCCTTCTGTATGCAAATACTCCAGATGGGCATGTGAATAACGTTTTCTCCTGATCCTGGGGATCTACTGCAATTTGATTATAATCTGAATATCCATCCAGAAAGCAGTAGTATTCATGACCTGCTAGTCTTTCTAGCATCTGGTCTATGAATGGTAAAGGAAAATGATCCTTTCTGGTAGCTGTATTGAGCCTTCTGTAATCAATACACATACGCCACCCAGTAACTGTTCTTGTAGGAACCAGTTCATTTTTTTCATTATGAACCACTGTCATGCCACCTTTCTTAGGGACGACTTGGACAGGGCTCACCCAGGGGCTGTCAGAAATAGGATAAATAATCCCAGCCTCTAGTAATTTAGTGACATCTTTCTGCACTACTTCCTTCATAGCTGGGTTCATCCGCCTTTGTGGTTGAACCACTGGCTTGGCGTCACCTTCCAGTAAGATCTTGTGCATGCATCTAGCTGGGCTAATGCCCTTAAGATCACTGATGGACTACCCAAGAGCTGTCTTGTGTGTCCTTAGCACTTGAATTAGTGCTTCCTCTTCCTGTGGCTCTAAGGTAGAGCTTATGATTACAGGAAAGGTATCACCTTCTCCCAAGAATGCATATTTTAGGGAAGGTGGTAATGGTTTGAGCTCGGGTTTAGGAGGTTTCTCCTCTTCCTGAGGGATTTTCAGAGGTTCTACTATTTTCTCTGACTCCTCCAGATCAGGCTGAACGTCTTTAAAGATGTCCTCCAGCTCTGATTCGAGACTCTCAGCCATATTGACCTCCCTTACCAGAGAGTCAATAATATCAACACTCATGCAGTCATTTGGGGTGTCTGGATGTTGCATGGCTTTGACAACATTCAACTTGAACTTCTCCTCATTGACTCTCAAGGTTACTTCCCCTTTTTGGACGTCAATGAGGGTTCGGCCAGTTGCTAGGAAAGGTCTTCCTAGAATGAGAGTTGCACTCTTGTGCTCCTCCATTTCCAGCACCACAAAGTCAGTAGGAAAGGCAAATGGCCCAACCTTGACAATCATGTCCTCAATCACACCTGATGGGTAATTAATGGAGCCATCAGCAAGTTGAAGACATATCTTGGTTGGTTTGATTTCTTCAGTTAAACCAAGCCTTCTGATAGTAGATGCAGGTATTAGGTTGATACTTGCCCCAAGATCACATAAAACTTGCTTAGTGCAAGTGCCCTCTAATGTGCATGGTATCATAAAGCTCCCAGGATCTTTAAGCTTCTCAGGTAAGCTTTTCAGAATGACTGACAAATGAATTTTTGCCGGTATAGAAATTATCAAGTGATCAATCGTAGTATAGTCTAAACCGACGCAAAATCCATCATCAAACAAATCTACAATCTATAATCGAGAGTATTAGTCACGAGTCGTTCTTCCCTAGGAATGCTACAAGGATGCATGTATTGGTTGAGTGGTCTTTTTGTGGCTTGAAGAGTGTGGCATAAAAGTGTGAATAAAAGAAAACAACAATCAATCAATATTAAAAGCCTTGGCCAAGGTTGAACATTGGAAGTCCCATCACTATAGCTTCCTTCAATTGTGATGACAAAGGAGTGTTGCTTTACTTAGTTAACCCCTAATTATAGAGGAAAGTCAAGTAAAAGTAATTAACTCAAGTCACAAGTCCTAGTCTTACCCTAGGGAAGTCTAGCTTTAGTGCACTCTAAGTCAATTAGCAATCCTCAATTCTTAATCAACAATTGACATCCATTATTCAAGTCTCTCCAATAACTCAACCACTAGGCCAAGTGAGGGAATACTATTCCATATCTAAAGTTGGCATTTTCTCAAACAATTGGAGGGCAAGAATGAAAGACATAGTAAAATTGAGAGAAGATTTAGAATCAAAGTAATTCAACACAAGAGATTAACAAGAATCAACAATGAATAACAACGAAAATGAGATCTTCAATGAATCAATAGAATCCAAAACAACAAAGTTAAACCTAAGATCTATAAGAATTGAACAATTACAAACACTAATTGAGATTAGAGAAGAGGATCTACAACATGAACAAAGTAAATTGAGTGTTGTACTAGATCTCACCAAGGAATGGTTGAGAATTGAGAAAATGAAGATGAATCTTAGAGAGAAGTTGGAGTTTCCCTCTCTACAAATGTAACTAACTAAAAATATCTATCTAAGGATCGAGAATTAGTCTATGGGTGTGAATGTGTGTTAATCCCCTTCAATCCTTAGCTCTTATATGCATTTTGGCGCCAAAGTTGGTTGCTAAAACCTTCCAAAATCGCCAGGCACGTGTTGTAATAAAAGAATCACGTGCGGGCTACGACGCGTGCGCGCACGGTACGCGTGCGCGTCCTTGTCCTGTATCGCAATGTGCGCGCGAGCGCCTTGTGCGTGTACGCGTGCTTGGCCGAAATTAATTCTTTGGCTTTTTGTGCTTCTCTCCACTTGCATGCTTCCTTCCTTGCTTTCTTTGATCCATGCCTAGCCTATTTCAACCTGAGATTACTAGCAAACACATCAAGGCATCTTATGGAATCAAAGAGAAACTAGAATTCATCAAAATAAGGCCTAAAAAGCATGTTTTTACACTTAAGCACAAATAAGGGAGAGATAACAAAACCATGCTAATTCCTAGGCTAAATGTGACAAAAGGTTATCAAAATACTCTAAATTCAATACAAAACAAACCGTCAAATTGGGGTTTGTCAACCTCCCCACACTTAAGCCTTAGCGTGTCCTCATGCTAAATTAAGAAGGTACTAAGGGTTATGACATTGAATGCAACTAAACTACATGAATCCTATCTAAAGGCAACTATCTAAAGCAATTGGAAGTGCTTAGTTCAAACAAATCAATTCCCAAGAGACATGCGTAAGCACAAGAGCTAGGCATATAGGAACTAAGTCCAAACCACAATTGTATTGAATTATCAAAAGGAGTTCAACTTGCAAGAATATAGATAATATGGGTGAATACATGTGATTGAACTTTTGAACCCTCACCGGATGTGTATCCGCTCTATTCACTCAAGTGTTTAAGGGTTAATTCACTCAATTCTCTTCTAATCATGTTTTCCAAAATTTGATTTTCTTCTAACAATCAACACTTATTCAATGCATGCATACATTCATCATGAGGTCTTTCATTTAGGTTGTAATGGGGTTAGGGTCAAGGTAGGATCATTTATGGTTAAGTGGACTAGGATTTGAATCTTTGAATAGCATAGACTTTCCCACCTAACCTATTTAATGACCTATACAAATGCAAGCTATCCTAACTACCCATTCTTCACTTTTTCTTACATACTCATGCATTCTTATTTGATTCATAACACCTATGCATTGATTCCTTTTTATTGACTTCACTTTGGAGCATTTTGTCCCCTCTTTATTATATATATATTTTTTTTCCTTTTCATCATCATATTTTTTCTTTTTTTTTTCTTTTCATTCATTCATTTTTTTTCTTTTCTTTATATACTTTTTTTTTCTTTTTCTTCTTTCAAACTACATACAAGAACATCAATGCATAAGGTCTTTACGTTTAATCAATACATGAATATGTACCCAATTCCTAAACATGAAAGTCTACTACCCCTTTTATCCCATCCAATGTTCCCAAGCCTCACCAACTTGAATAATAAACACTCTCACTAGCCTAGGCTAATCAAAGATCCAAACAAGGACTTTTCATTGGTTTTCCGCCTTGGGCTTGTAATGTGCTAAATTTAGAATAAGTTGGTTAAGCATAGGCTCAAAATTGGCTAACGCTGGAAAATAAAAGGTTGGCTATTTGGGTAAGTGGCTAATGAAGTGATGGCCTCAATCACACAAATACATAAATACAAGAAATAAATGGATATATAGAATCAAGCAAATCAAGGATCACAATCATAGAAAGAGAACAATTTCACACAAGAATGGAAGATAAGTGGTTATAAAATGTAACCACATCGATAGGCTCAAGTCTCACAAGCTTGTGTTCTTAGTTCAATACATGCTTCACAAGGTATGAAATTCAAGCAAGTTTCACCAAAAATTTTCTTTCAATCAATTGGGTTAATGCCTTATATTTAAACTTCTTGAAAAATCTCAATGTTTGGCTAAGCATTGTTGTGATTGAAAAATCCAAAAATTTTCTTAGTTCACCCTTTTCTTTTTACTTAAAACCAATTTCTTATGCAAAAAAGGTGACTAAGTGTTTGCTTAAAATATGATTTTTAATCACAACCACAAACTAAAAGGGAGGATAAGCAAAATGCATAAAGAAAAATTCAACTAAAAGTAAAAGTATGAAATCTATCATCTAAAACATCTAAGGATATCCATAAGCATCAAAGTATCTAAAATCCAAAATAAATCCAAAATAAGTAGTAAAAGTATCCAAAATAAACTCAAAATACATCAAATATATACAAAGAGTGTGCAAAGTAAGATAGCTAGAAAAGTGGCCAAAATGTTCACCGGTATCTAATGATGCCACCGGCTACCTCCCCACACTTAAGATTAAGCATCGTCCTCGATGCTAATCCTGAGGATCAGGGATAGGTACACCGATAGGCTCTGGCTGTGGCTGTGGTACCGGCTGAGACTCCTGTGTCTGAGGTGGTGCCTCCATATGTGCTGGCTCAGCCACATGAATACCCTCAGTCTGTAAATCTGCGTGCTCCTCCTCATGGGTCTCCTCATTAGAACCGGAAGACTCTGGTAGAGGTGGCAACTCAAGGCCCTGGGCCACAAACATCTGGTCAATCCGATCTAGGCGACGCATGATCCGGCGCTGGCTGCGCTCCATGTACCGGAAGAGACGCTGAACTAACAGGTAAAGCGGCTGAGGTGCGGCTGCGGTAGATGCTCCTGCAGGGGCTGATGCTGAAGAGGGTCCAGCTCCCTCAACTGCTGCTCTGGCTCGAGATCGACGGCGCGAGGCGGGCCTCTCGTGCACCCAGGATCCCCACGGAATGGTAACTGGCTCCTTCTGAGGGAGCGGTGGAGGTGGTGATACATCATCCTGGTGCCACGGAACTCCGGCCCGCTGAATCATCTGAGTGACCAAGACCGGAAAAGGAAAGAGACCTCGGATGTGGGCTCTCCACATGAACCGCCTGATCAGCTGGGGGTAATAAACATCTCTCCCCTCCATCACACAGCTGATCAAGATCAACATGGCAACTGGGATCTCTGTGAAATGAGTCGTAGGCATGACGTAATGAGCGAAGATCTACTGCCAAGTCTTGGCCTCTTGGCTCAGATAACTAAAGTGCATCCCCTTGGGTGCCGTGTTATCGGCATCCATAACCCAAGGAGCATCCGGAGTGGCTACCACTGCCCTCAATGCCTCAAAATCAAAAGTCATGCAGTGAAGGTCTATCTCGGCCTGCATGAATGCATCAGTGTCACTGGTCCTAGGCCGGCAAGTAAGGGCATCCTCTATGGCCTGCTCTGTGATGGGTACCTCAATCCCCCTAACAAGTACCGAATCAAGGGTGTGGCGGAAGAAATTGCAATAGAACTCCTGCACCCAAGATCGGTTCACCCGGCTCAATTCCCTATCCAAAAAGGCCAAACCCATCCGATCAATACGCTGGTGGATGATGTCGGTCAAATCTGATGGAATAACCAGCTTCTTTTCAGTATTCAGATTCTTTGAATTGTAGCTTGGGAATCTGAGTTCACAATAGAGATTGGGGAATTTGACCGTATCCTGAGCCGGTAGTAGTTGGTTTGCTTTATCTAAGTCATTTAGAGGGTTTTGAGCATAGGCAAGCAGTGAGGCAAAAGTGGGGTTTGGTGTTTTCTTCCTCTTTTTGGAAGATGATGCCTTTCCTTTCCCTTTATCCGACATCCTGAAAAATGGAATAAAATATAGGCAATTAAGCACTTAGCACGAAGCAAGTAAATCATATTCAGGATGGAAAATAAATGGCAAGCAGATATGATGTGAATTAAATTTGAAACATGGACAACAAGTAAAAAAAAAACAGAAAACATAGCCATAAACCAAGAGTTTAATGTTTCAAACAATGTGCACAATGTAGAAGGAATAGGCATGTTCATCATCATGGCTCAAAGTGATGGTCAAGAGGGTTAAAAATGCAAGTGAATGTCAATTCCAGGAGTCAAATAAAAAAAACGGAAATTAGCTCAATTATTAACTTGCGTGCATTAGGCAAATGTTTAAAGAATTAATATGCCAAGTTCAATTTGTCAATAAGGACTAGAAAGAAAATAATTCTTGAAATTGGGCAGCATTCCGGCTTAAAATTGGACGTTCCCGGATTGCAACATAGCACAAGCAGCATGAATACAATATCAACCAATCACAGTAGCAATAAGAAAGCATCCAGGCAGCACAAATTGCATACAGAGCAACTCAAATTTGGCACTTAGCAAACAAGCAAACAAACAGAAAATAAACAAAAACGGAGCACTTATCAGGCCTAGAATCCTCTATCCAACCCTAACTACCTAACCGCAATTATTTCTAACTAATCCTAACATACAACATTTGAAATCAGACTAACTAACAGAAATATACAGTAATTAACAGAAATGAACAATTAAAGAGGACAGAATTTGGAGCAGGAACCTGGGAGCGGGGAAGAACCGAGAATGGGAAAGGGAAATGGGACTGGGCAGGGTCGGCAGAATCATTGAGAGGTGCCGCCGTGGACGGTGGCGGTGAGTGGGTGGCGGCAGTGGCGGTTTTGCAAGAGAGCAGGGGGAGAGAGAGAGGGCGGCGAGTGGATGAGAGAGAGAGAGAGCGAGTGGGAGTGGTTGTGATGAGAGAAGGAATGGGGTGCCTGTCCGGTGGTGGTTGCCGGTGGAGCAACAGTGGCGGCTGAAGTGGGAGGAAGAAGGGAGGAATCGGAGATGGGAGGGGTGGTGATAGGGAGTGAGAGGGAAGGTAGGGGGTGGGTGGTGATGGCAGTGGATGGCGGCCGTTGGTGGTGGTCGCCGGTGCTGCTGCCGCGGAGAAGTTAGAGGTAGAAGATGGAGATGGGGGAAAAAATGGGGGTGCGCGACTGCGCAGTGCGCGTCGCGCATTAGGTTATCATTATTTTGAATCGACGCGCGCGCACCATGCGCGTCCGCGCGCATTGGAGGATCTAGGGACCTACGCGTGTGCGCACAATGCGCTCACGTGTGGATGATCAAAATAGGCAAGGACGCGTGCGCGTACCGCGCGCGCATGCGTGCAAGGAGTTGGGCTGGAGGCTTAAAGTTGGCCCACATTAGGCCTAACTCTCTGGTCAATGGCCTGGAGATTGGACTACTAGGCCTGCGCGTACACGGCATGTGCGCGTCCGCGTATAAATGGCAGTTCACCATAAGACGCGCAAGCGCGATACGTGCGCTCGCGTCTTTTTCTTTTCTAGGTTAATGGACGCGCACGCGGCACGTACGCGTCCGCGCGAGTTGAGTTGGGCCAGGGGCCTATTGTTTGCCCAGAGCCGGCTCAACTCTCTGGGTATTGGCCCAGAAGTTGCAGCAGCCGATTGACGCGTACGCGGCAGGTGTGCGTACGCGCGCATTTCCTTATAGTTGTATGGACGCGCACGCACGTAGTGCGCGTCAGCGTGGAGTGAGTTGGGCTTGAGGCACAATGCTGGCCTATGAGAGGCCCAACTCTCTGGAATATGGGTGATGATGCATCCGCTCTTGGACGCGTGCGTGTACATGGTGCGCGAGCGTCCACCCCTCCCCCCCCCCTTTTTTTTTTTTGAAATGCCTAAAAGCTCTAATTGCCCAAAGACTCCCCATGGTGCCTACAACTCCTTATTTAGTCAAAATCACACACTTTCTAAAATGCAAGTTGGTTTTGAGATTTATTCTATTTCTACTAGGCACAACATACATGTTAATATGCTAGCAACTAGTGTACACAAACAAGCTAATTATGAAGTGAAAAACTACCTACAATGGTAACTCAAATCACTTATTAAACCAAATTAAAAGAGTATGGAAAGAGTTTACCATGGTGGGGTGTCTCCCACCTAGCACTTTTAGTTAAAGTCCTTAAGTTGGACATTTTGAGATGCTTGTTGTCATGGTGGCTTATGTTTGTACTCTTCTTCGAATTCCCACCAATGTTTGCTCTTCCAATAGCCTCCGGGGTCCCAATTTAAACGTACAAGGCCTTCAAGGGGGCCTAAGCAAGTAACGATGCCCTTAAGTTGATAGTGGTCTATGTATGTTCCGGGGTCCCATACTTTATTTGTCAACCCCTTTTCTTCTTGATCTTCATGCTTCCAATAGGGTGACAAATTTATTGAATTCTCTTTGTAACTCATACTCATCATCCTAGTTCCATTGAATTTGGCTTCACTCCACTCTTGAAACTCTAAGTTTGATCTTCCATCTCTTATGCTCCTTGATTCAAATTGTCCACCAACATCTAATCCGTTCTTACTTTCTAGCCCACAAAGAGTTCTAAGTTGACCGTCCATTTCTAACAATGCATATTGATATGGGCCAAGAAAATTAAAGGATGAGATGATTACCCACTCAATTTGTGGTTGGGACGGCGACTTAGCAAGGAAGATATTCAATGATCTTGACATTGTAGGTTCCACTTCCTTTGGCTCCTCCATGATGTTTTCCATCTTTTGATAACTCTTTTTAAATTCTTCTTGTTTGCTAACTTTCTTCAAACCTTTATCATTGATCAAGTTATGTGTTGGAGGTTGCGCACCCTCCTCAACATTGGTTTCACATTCGAAGGAGGAAGCTTCAACAAGATCACCATTGTCACTTGATGTAGGGTTGTTTTCGTTGATGGAACGTCCTTCTTGTTCAACCTCCTCTAGGTCTTCTTCCACTTCTTTATCTTCAACAATCTTCATTTCCTCCGCTTGTTGCAACACATACTCTAAGTCCTTGCGCTCAACTTGAAACTCTAAAGTCTCGCTCATACCTCCCTCTTTGGTTGCTTTCTCACAATCATCCGTGAACTCATTTCGCTTGTGATATGAATCCCAAGAATCTATCTTTTGACGGATGGTTGCTTGAAGTCGATCCATTTCTTCCTTGAAATGATCCCTTAATTCTTGTTCCGCTTTACTAACATAAGTAGGATCATATTGCTCTTGGATTAAAGGACATTGATATGCTTCCATGGAGGTTTGTGGCGGAGAGGAGAAAACATAATATGGTTGGAAAGAAGATTCATCAAAGCTTTGAGGTGGGAAGTCATTTTGGTTATTGGTAGAGGGTGAAATTATATGGGACGTAAATTCTTGGAGGGTAGAGGTGAAACTAGTGAAGGCGGTTTGGAGCTCTTCTTGCTCTTGAAGAACGATACCAAGTGCATCATCCATGGGGACTTGGGTTGGAGGGTAAAAATGTTGGAGTGGTGGTGATTCAAGGGTCGCTTGTTCATAATCGTCACAAGGGTATGCATAGGGGGAATATAGATTTGGATCATATGTAGGCAATTGGTGGAAATAAGATGTGGGTTGAGAGTACGGTGCGTAGAATGGTGGTGGTTGAGAGGTATGACCATGATAAGAGTCATCATATCCATAGGAATGATATGCATTATAGGAAGGATTACTGGTGGACGAAATTGTGATCACATGTTCTTTATACTTGTATGAATTTACTCTTAGGGCACTGTTTATTTTCACAACTCCGTTCAACTAACCAGCAAGTGTACTGGGTCGTCCAAGTAATAAACCTTACGTGAGTAAGGGTCGAATCCACAGAGATTGTTGGTATGAAGCAAGCTATGGTCACCTTGTAAATCTCAGTTAGGCAGATTAAAGGGTAATTGTGATTATTGGAATAAAATAGAAAATAAATAATTAAAAAGGATAGAAATACTTATGCAGATTCATTGGTGGAAATTTCAGATAAGCGCATGGAGATGCTGCATGGCTCAAGGACGCCTGCTCTCCTACTGCTTCTACTCAATCCTTCTTACTCCTTTCCATGGCAAGCCTTGTATAGGGGTTCACCATCAGCTGTGGCTACTTTCATCCTCTCGGGAAAATGATCCTATGCGGTTGTCAATCGCACGGCTAATCGTCTGGAGGCATCACCCATGGTTGATGGCTACATCCCATCCTCGCAGTGAAAACTAATGCTCACGCACTCTGTCACAGTACGGCTAATCACTGGTTGGTTCCCGCGCCTACTGGAATAGAATCCCTTGATTCTTTTGCGTCTGTCACTAACGCCCAGCACTTGCAAGTTTGAAGCACGTCACAGTCATTCATTACCGGAATCCTACTCGGAATACCACAGACAAGGTTAGACTTTCCGGATTCCCAGGATCCTACTCGGAACACCACAGACAAGGTTGGACTTTCCGAATCCTCATAAATGCCGCCATCTATCTAGCTTATACCACGAAGATTCTGTTGGGGAATCTAAGAGATACACATTCAAGCCTTGTTGCATGTAGAACGGAAGTGGTTGTCAATCACGCGCGTTCATGAGTGAGAATGATAATGAGGGTTATTTACTCATCACCTTCATCATGTTCTTGGGTACGAATGAATATCTTGGAACAAGAATAAGAGAGAATTGAATAAAAGAAAATAGAACTTCATTAATACTTGAGGTACAGCAGAGCTCCACACCCTTAATCTATGGTGTGCAGAAACTCCACCGTTGAAAATACATAAGTGAAAGAGGTTCAGGCATGGCCGAATGGCCAGCCCCCTAAAACGTGATCAATAGTCTCTTAGGATGAAGAATAAAACAAAACTGAGACCAAAGATATCTAATACATTAGTAAATCATCCTATTTATAATAAACTAGCTCCTAGGGTTTACATGAGTAAGTAATTGATGCATAAATCCACTTCCGGGGCCCACTTGGTGTATGTTTGGGCTGAGCTTGATCAATACACGAGCTAAGGCTTCTCTTGGAGTTGAACTCTGAGTTATGACGTGTTTTGGGCGTTCAACTCCGGATCATGACGTTTTTCTGGCGTTTAACTCCAGACAGCAGCATGTACTTGGCGTTCAACGCCAAGTTACGTCGTCATTCTTCGAATAAAGTATGGACTATTATATATTGATGGAAAGCCCTGGATGTCTACTTTCCAACGCCGTTGAGAGCGCGCCAATTGGAGTTCTGTAGCTCCAGAAAATCCATTTCGAGTGCAGGGAGGTCAGAATCCAACAGCATCAGCAGTCCTTTTGTCAGCCTTTTTCAGAGTTTTGCTCAAATCCCTCAATTTCAGTCAAAATTTACCTGAAATCACAGAAAAACACACAAACTCATAGTAAAGTCCAGAAATGTGAATTTAACATAAAAACTAATGAAAACATCCCTAAAAGTAGCTTGAACTTACTAAAAACTATGTAAAAACAATGCCAAAAAGCGTATAAATTATCCGCTCATCACAACACCAAACTTAAATTGTTGCTTGTCCCCAAGCAACTGAAAATCAAATAGGATAAAAAGAAGAGAATATACTATAAATTCCAAAATATCAATGAATATTAATTATAATTAAATGAGCGGGACTTGTAGCTTTTTGCTTCTGAACAGTTTTGGCATCTCACTTTTTCCTTTGTAGTTTAGAGGGATTGGCGTCTCTGGGGGAACTTAGAATTTGGGATAGTGTTATTGACTTTCCTAGTTTAAGCATGTTGATTCTTGAACACAGTTACTTATGAGTCTTGGCCGTGGCCCTAAGCACTTTGTTTTCCAGTATTACCACCGGATACATAAATGCCACAGACACATAACTGGGTGAACCTTTTCAGATTGTGACTTAGCTTTGCTAAAGTCCCCAGTTAGTGGTGTCCAGAGCTCTTAAGCACACTCTTTTGCCTTGGATCACGACTTTAACCACTCAGTCTCAAGCTTTTTACTTGGACCTTCATGACACAAGCACATGGTTAGGGACAGCTTGATTTAGCCGCTTAGGCCTGGATTTTTATTTCCTTGGGCCCTCCTATCCATTGATGCTCAAAGCCTTGGATCCTCTTTACCCTTGCCTTTTGGTTTTAAGGGCTATTGGCTTTTTCTACTGCTCATTCTTTTTCTTTATACTCTTTTTAGCCATTTTTTTTTCGCCATTTTTTTTTCACTGCTTTTTCTTGCTTCAAGAATCAATTTCATGATTTTTCAGATCATCAATAACATTTCTCTTTGTTCATCATTCTTTCAAGAGCCAACAATTTTAACACTCATAAACAACAATATCAAAAGACATATGCACTGTTCAATCATTCATTCAGAAAACAAAAAGTATTGTCACCACATCAATATAATTAAATTAAATTCAATAATAATTTCGAAATTTATGTACTTCTTGTTCTTTTGAATTAAAACATTTTTCTTTTAAGAGAGGTGAAGGATTAATGGAATTTATTCATAGCTTTAAGGCATGGTTACATACTAATGATCATGAAATAAAGACACAAAACATAGGTAAACACAATATTAAAAACCGAAAACAGAAAGAAATAAAGAATCAAGGAATGAATCCACCTGAGTGAAGGTGGCGCCTTTTTGAAGGTCCAATGGTGCTTTTTGAGCTCCTTTATGTCTCTTCCTTGCCTTTGTTGCTCCTCCCTCATTGCTCTTTGATCTTCTCTTATTTCTTGGAGAATGATGGAGTGCTCATGATGTTCCACCCTTAGTTGCTTCCAATATTTGTGTGGAGGACAACTTGTCCCCTGAGGTATCTCAGGGATCTCTTGATTTGCAGCCACATGTTCTACCACTGAGCTATGACGGCTTATATTTTTAGTCTTTCCATCTCCCATGACTCAGAGGTGGAAGCTTTTTGTCTTCCCTTTGAGGTTTCTCTGGCTTTAGGTGCCATTAATGGTAATGGAAAAGCAAAAAAGCTATGCTTTTACCACACCAAACTTAAAATATTGCTCGCCCTCGAGCAAGAGAAGAAAGAAGAGAAGAAGAAGAAGAAGAAGAAGAAGGTGAGTGAGGGGAGATGGGTTCGGCTATATGGGTGGGATTGGGTGGGAAGGAGAATATGAATTGTAAAGGTAGGTGGGGTGTATGGGGAAGAGTGGATAAATGTGGATGGTGAATGAAAAACAGAAGGAATGACCATGAATGGAGAGAGAGAGGGCGAGGTAGGTGGGGATCCTGTGGGGACCACAGATCCAGAGGTGATCCTGTGGGGTCCACAGATCCTGAGGTGAAAAGAAATACCATTCCTTCACCATATAGGCATGTAAAATGCCTACATGCATCATTCTGGCGTTCAAACGCCCATTGATGCACGTTCTGGGCGTTCAACGCCCATGTAATGCATGTTTCTGGCGTTGAACGCCAGTTTCATGCTTGTTTCTGGCGTTCAGCGCCAGTTTGTCCTCTCTGTGAACCATCCTGGCGTTTAACGCCAGGTTGTTGCTTGTTTCTGGCGTTCAGCGCCAGAATGGTGCTCTGTTCTGGCGTTGAACGCCGGCCAGATGCACCTTCTGGGCGTTGAACGCCAGCCCGTGCATCCTCCAGGGTGAAAATTTTTTTTCTTCTGTTTTTGACTCTGTTTTTAATTTTTTTTATTTTTTTTCGTGACTCCTCATGATCATGTACCTAATTAAACACAAAAATAACAAAGAAACAAAATAAAATAAAATTAGATAAATAAAATTGGGTTGCCTCCCAACAAGCGCTTCTTTAATGTCAATAGCTTGACAGTGACTCTCATGGAGCCACAAGGTGATCAGGTCAATGTTAGTGTAGTCCCAACACCAAACTTAGAGTTTGGATATGGGGTTTGAACACCAAACTTAGAGTTTGGTTGTGGCCTCACAACACCAAACTTAGAGTTTGACTGTGTGGGCTTTTCTTGACTCTGAATTGAGAGAAGCTCTTCATGCTTACTCTCTTTTGCCACAGAGGGATGGCCCTGTGCCTTAAACACAAGGTAGTCCCCATTCAATTGAAGGACTAACTCACCTCTGTTGACATCTATCACAGCTCCTGCTGTGGCTAGGAAAGGTCTTCCTAGGATGATGCATTCATCATCTTCCTTCCTAGTGTCTAGGATTATGAAATCAGTAGGGATGTAAAGGCCTTCAACCTTTACTAGTACGTCCTCTACTATTCCATAAGCTTGTCTCATGGACTTGTCTGCCAATTGTAATGAGAACAAGGCAGGTTGTACCTCAATGATCCCCAGCTTCTCCATTACAGAGAGTGGCATAAGATTTATCCCTGACCCCAGGTCACATAGAGCTTTTTCAAAGCTCATGGTGCCTATGGTACAAGGTATTAGAAACTTGCCAGGGTCTTGTCTCTTTTGAGGTAGAGTTTTCTGAATCCAAGTATCTAGTTCACTAATGAGCAAGGGAGGTTCACTTTCCCAAGTCTCATTACCAAACAGCTTGGCATTCAGCTTCATGATAGCTCCTAAATATTGAGCAACTTGCTCTCCAGTCACATCTTCATCCTCTTCAGAGGAAGAATAGTCCTCAGAGCTCATGAATGGCAGAAGGAGGTTTAATGGAATCTCTATGGTCTCTGTATGAGCCTCAGATTCCTTTTGATCCTTAATAGGAGATTCCTTCTTGCTTGAGGGACGTCCCAGGAGGTCTTCCTCCCTAGGATTTTCGTCCTCTTCCTCCCTTGTGCATTCGGCCATATTGACTATGTCAATGGCTTTGCACTCTCCTTTTGGATTTTCTTCTGTATTGCTTGGGAGAATACTGGGAGGAGTTTCAATAACTTTCTTACTCAGCTGGCCCACTTGTGCCTCCAGATTTCTAATAGAGGATCTTGTTTCATTCATGAAACTAAAGGTGGCCTTTGACAGATCAGAGACTATATTGGCTAAATTAGAATTGTTTTGTTCATAATTCTCTGTCTGTTGCTGAGAAGATGATGGATATGGCTTGCTATTGCCTAGCCTATTACGTCCACCATTGTTAAAACCTTGTTGAGGTTTTTGCTGATCCTTCCAGGAGAAATTTGGATGATTTCTCCATGATGAGTTATAGGTGTTTCCATAAGGTTCACCCATGTAATTAACTTCTGCCATGGCAGGGTTCTCAGGATCATAGGCTTCTTCAGAAGCTGCCTCTCTAGTACTGTTGGATGCATGTTGCAATCCATTCAGATTTTGAGAGATTATGTTGACCTGTTGAGTCAACATTTTGTTCTGAGCCAATATGGCATTCAGAGTATCAATTTCAAGAACTCCTTTTTTCTGAGGCACCCCATTATTCACGGAATTCCTCTCAGAGGTGTACATGAACTGGTTGTTTGCAACCATGTCAATGAGTTCTTGAGCCTCTTCAGGCGTTTTCTTCAGGTGAATAGATCCACCTGCAGAATGGTCCAATGACATTTTCGAAAATTCAGAGAGACCATAATAGAATATATCTAATATGGTCCATTCTGAAAACATGTCAGATGGACATCTTTTGGTCAGCTGCTTGTATCTTTCCCAAGCTTCATAGAGGGATTCACCATCTTTTTGTTTGAAGGTTTGAACATCCACTCTCAGCTTGCTCAGCTTTTGAGGAGGAAAGAATTTATCTAAGAATGCAGTGACAAGCTTATCCCATGAGTCCAGGCTATCCTTGGGTTGTGAATCCAACCATACTCTAGCTCTGTCTCTTACAGCAAAAGGGAAAAGCATGAGTCTGTAGACTTCAGGATCAACTCCATTCGTCTTCACAGTCTCACAGATCTGCAAGAACTCAGTTAAAAACTGATAGGGATCTTCAGATGGAAGTCCATAAAACTTGCAGTTTTGTTGCATTAAAGCAACTAGTTGAGGCTTAAGCTCAAAGTTATTGGCTCCAATGGCAGGAATGGAGATGCTTCTTCCATCAAACTTGGACATTGGTTTTGTGAAGTCACCAAGCATTCTCCTTGCATTATTATTATTATTTCCGTCTGCCATCTCTTTCTCTTGTTCGAAAATTTCTAGAAGGTTTCTTCTGGATTGTTGTAATTTAGCTTCTTTTAATTTTCTTTTCAGAGTCCTTTCAGGTTCTGGATCAATTTCAACAAGAGTGCCTTTATCCCTGTTCCTGCTCATATGAAAGAGAAGAAAACAAGAAAAGAAAGAGGAATCCTCTATGTCACAGTATAGAGATTCCTTTATGTTAGTAGAAAAAGAAAGGGGTATAAGAAAGAAGAAGGATGGATTCGGATTTTTGGATGAAGAGAGGTGAAGAGAAGTGTTAGTAATTAAATAATTAAATAGAAGAAGAAAAGAGAAAAGAGAATTCGAAAATAATTTTGAAAAAGAGGTTAGTGATTTTCGAAAATTAGAGATAAAATGTAATTAAAATTAAAACATGAAACAATTAATTAATTAAAACGAATTTTTGAAAAAGAAAGAGATATTTTCGAAAATAGAAGAGGGAAAAGTAGTTAGGTGGTTTTGGAAAAGATAAGAAACAAACAAAAAGTTAGTTAGTTGATTGAAAAAGATTTGAAATCAAAATTTTAAAAAAGATAAGAAGATAAGGAGTTAGATAAGATATTTTGAGAACAAATTTTGAAAAAAAAAATAAAATAAAATTTTTGAAAAAAGATCAAATAAAAGATAAAAAGATTTAATTCAAAAATTTTGAAATTACTTACTTCACTAACAAGAAACTACAAGATAAGATTCTAGAACTTAAAGATTGAACCTTTCTTAACAAGAAAGTAACAAACTTCAAATTTTTGAACCAATCACATTAATTATTAGTGAATTTTCGAAAATTACATATAAAGATAAGAAAAAGATTTTGAAAATAAATTGAAAAAGATTTTTGAAATTTTCGAAAAATATATAAAAAAATGAAAAAGATATGATTTTTGAAAAAGATTTTGAGAAGATAAGATTTTTTAAAATTGAAATTTTGACTTGACTTGTAAGAAACAACTAATTTTGAAAATTTTTGACCAAGTCAACCCAAAATTTCGAAAATTTGGAGGGAAATAAGGAAAAGATATTTTTTTTTTATTTTTGAATTTTTAAAGATGAGAGAGAAAAACAACAAAAATGCTCAATGCATGAAATTTTTAGATCAAAACAATGAATGCATGCAAGAATGATATGAATGTCAAGATGAACACCAAGAACACTTTGAAGATCATGATGAACATCAAGAACATAATTTTGAAAAATTTTTGATGCAAAGAAAACATGCAAGACACCAAACTTAGAAATCTTTAATGCATGGAAAATATGAATGCAAAAATGCACATGAAAAACAACAAACAACACAAACAATAAATCATCAAGATCAAACAAGAAGACTTGTCAAGAACAACTTGAAGATCATGAAGAACACTATGAATGCATGGGATTTTCGAAAAATGCAAGAAAAAATTTTTAAAAGCATGCAATTGACACCAAACTTAAAATTTGACTCAAGACTCAAACAAGAAACACAAAATATTTTTGATTTTCTATGATTTTATGATTTTTTTGTATTTTTATTAAAATTTTTTTCGAAAAATATTTTAGAAAAACGAAAAAGAAAAGAAAAATGTTGAAAAAGATTTTTGAAAAGAAAATTACCTAATCTGAGCAACAAGATGAACCGTCAGTTGTCCATACTCGAACAATCCCCGGCAACGGCGCCAAAAACTTGGTGGACGAAATTGTGATCACATGTTCTTTATACTTGTATGAATTTACTCTTAGGGCACTGTTTATTTTCACAACTCCGTTCAACTAACCAGCAAGTGTACTGGGTCGTCCAAGTAATAAACCTTACGTGAGTAAGGGTCGAATCCACAGAGATTGTTGGTATGAAGCAAGCTATGGTCACCTTGTAAATCTCAGTTAGGCAGATTAAAGGGTAATTGTGATTATTGGAATAAAATAGAAAATAAATAATTAAAAAGGATAGAAATACTTATGCAGATTCATTGGTGGAAATTTCAGATAAGCGCATGGAGATGCTGCATGGCTCAAGGACGCCTGCTCTCCTACTGCTTCTACTCAATCCTTCTTACTCCTTTCCATGGCAAGCCTTGTATAGGGGTTCACCATCAGCTGTGGCTACTTTCATCCTCTCGGGAAAATGATCCTATGCGGTTGTCAATCGCACGGCTAATCGTCTGGAGGCATCACCCATGGTTGATGGCTACATCCCATCCTCGCAGTGAAAACTAATGCTCACGCACTCTGTCACAGTACGGCTAATCACTGGTTGGTTCCCGCGCCTACTGGAATAGAATCCCTTGATTCTTTTGCGTCTGTCACTAACGCCCAGCACTTGCAAGTTTGAAGCACGTCACAGTCATTCATTACCGGAATCCTACTCGGAATACCACAGACAAGGTTAGACTTTCCGGATTCCCAGGATCCTACTCGGAACACCACAAACAAGGTTGGACTTTCCGGATCCTCATAAATGCCGCCATCTATCTAGCTTATACCACGAAGATTCTGTTGGGGAATCTAAGAGATACACATTCAAGCCTTGTTGCATGTAGAACGGAAGTGGTTGTCAATCACACGCGTTCATGAGTGAGAATGATAATGAGGGTTATTTACTCATCACCTTCATCATGTTCTTGGGTACGAATGAATATCTTGGAACAAGAATAAGAGAGAATTGAATAAAAGAAAATAGAACTTCATTAATACTTGAGGTACAGCAGAGCTCCACACCCTTAATCTATGGTGTGCAGAAACTCCACCGTTGAAAATACATAAGTGAAAGAGGTTCAGGCATGGCCGAATGGCCAGCCCCCTAAAACGTGATCAATAGTCTCTTAGGATGAAGAATAAAACAAAACTGAGACCAAAGATATCTAATACATTAGTAAATCATCCTATTTATAATAAACTAGCTCCTAGGGTTTACATGAGTAAGTAATTGATGCATAAATCCACTTCCGGGGCCCACTTGGTGTATGTTTGGGCTTAGCTTGATCAATACACGAGCTAAGGCTTCTCTTGGAGTTGAACTCTGAGTTATGACGTGTTTTGGGCGTTCAACTCCGGATCATGACGTTTTTCTGGCGTTTAACTCCAGACAGCAGCATGTACTTGGCGTTCAACGCCAAGTTACGTCATCATTCTTCGAATAAAGTATGGACTATTATATATTGCTGGAAAGCCCTGGATGTCTACTTTCCAACGCCGTTGAGAGCGCGCCAATTGGAGTTCTGTAGCTCCAGAAAATCCATTTCGAGTGCAGGGAGGTCAGAATCCAACAGCATCAGCAGTCCTTTTGTCAGCCTTTTTCAGAGTTTTGCTCAAATCCCTCAATTTCAGTCAGAATTTACCTGAAATCACAGAAAAACACACAAACTCATAGTAAAGTCCAGAAATGTGAATTTAACATAAAAACTAATGAAAACATCCCTAAAAGTAGCTTGAACTTACTAAAAACTATGTTAAAATAATGCCAAAAAGCGTATAAATTATCCGCTCATCAATTACCATCATAGTAACTTGAAGGGGAAGGTAGCCATGATGATTGCTCATATAGATATGGCTCCCTTCCTAAGAATTCATCTCTCCCATAATGTGAGCCATCATTCAAGTTTTCATCGCCTACAAATTAGTCATAGTCATATCCAAAACCACAAGGACGAGAATTCATATTGGCAAATAAGGACAAAACTAATAGGGATCTAAAGCTAACAAAAACTAACAAACAAACAAAAGACAAACATATTCACAATATTCACATATTTACATTAACCAAAAACATGGCACTCATGCGCACTCCCCGGCAACGGCGCCATTTTTGACAAATGAATTTTTGCCGGTATAGAAATTATCAAGTGATCAATCGTAGTATAGTCTAAACCGACGCAAAATCCATCATCAAACAAATCTACAATCTATAATCGAGAGTATTAGTCCCGAGTCGTTCTTCCCTAGGAATGCTACAAGGATGCATGTATTGGTTGAGTGGTCTTTTTGTGGCTTGAAGAGTGTGGCATAAAAGTGTGAATAAAAGAAAACAACAATCAATCAATATTAAAAGCCTTGGCCAAGGTTGAACATTGGAAGTCCCATCACTATAGCTTCCTTCAATTGTGATGACAAAGGAGTGTTGCTTTACTTAGTTAACCCCTAATTATAGAGGAAAGTCAAGTAAAAGTAATTAACTCAAGTCACAAGTCCTAGTCTTACCCTAGGGAAGTCTAGCTTTAGTGCACTCTAAGTCAATTAGCAATCCTCAATTCTTAATCAACAATTGACATCCATTATTCAAGTGTCTCCAATAACTCAACCACTAGGCCAAGTGAGGGAATACTACTCCATATCTAAAGTTGGCATTTTCTCAAACAATTGGAGGGCAAGAATGAAAGACATAGTAAAATTGAGAGAAGATTTAGAATCAAAGTAATTCAACACAAGAGATTAACAAGAATCAACAATGAATAACAACGAAAATGAGATCTTCAATGAATCAATAGAATCCAAAACAACAAAGTTAAACCTAAGATCTATAAGAATTGAACAATTACAAACACTAATTGAGATTAGAGAAGAGGATCTACAACATGAACAAAGTAAATTGAGTGTTGTACTAGATCTCACCAAGGAATGGTTGAGAATTGAGAAAATGAAGATGAATCTTAGAGAGAAGTTGGAGTTTCCCTCTCTACAAATGTAACTAACTAAAAATATCTATCTAAGGATCTAGAATTAGTCTATGGGTGTGAATGTGTGTTAATCCCCTTCAATCCTTGGCTCTTATATGCATTTTGGCGCCAAAGTTGGTTGCTAAAACCTTCCAAAATCGCCAGGCACGTGTTGTAATAAAAGAATCACGTGCGGGCTATGACGCGTGCGCGCACGGTACGCGTGCGCGTCCTTGTTCTGTATCGCAATGTGCGCGCGAGCGCCTTGTGCGCGTACGCGTGCTTGGCCGAAATCAATTCTTTGGCTTTTTGTGCTTCTCTCCACTTGCATGCTTCCTTCCTTGCTTTCTTTGATCCATGCCTAGCCTATTTCAACCTGAGATTACTAGCAAACACATCAAGGCATCTTATGGAATCAAAGAGAAACTAGAATTCATCAAAATAAGGCCTAAAAAGCATGTTTTTACACTTAAGCACAAATAAGGGAGAGATAACAAAACCATGCTAATTCCTAGGCTAAATGTGACAAAAGGTTATCAAAATACTCTAAATTCAATACAAAACAAACCGTCAAATTGGGGTTTGTCAACGACTGCACTGCATTCTTCAGTGAGGTAAACTTTTTCAGCTTCCCTCCAATCCTTCTTATGACTTAAGATCTCTTTCATGAACTTAGCATAAGAGGGTATTTGTTCAAGTGCTTCTGCAAACGGAATCTTTATTTCAAGAGTCCTGAGATAGTCTGCAAAGCGGGCAAATTGCTTATCCTGTTCCGCTTGGCAGAGTTTTTGAGGATAAGGCATTTTGGCTTTGTATTCCTCAACTTTAGTTGCTGCAGGTTTATTACCTACAGAAGTGGGTTGGGAAGCCTTTTTAGAAGGGTTGTTATCAGCACTTGTATGTGACTGATTCCCTATTGGTATTTGAATGCCAGTGGTGGGAGCTGGAGTGGCGTTAGACGCCACTTCCTTGTTTGTTACTGGCGTTTGAACGCCAGAACCATGCTCCCTTTGGGCGTTCAACGCCGGATTCATGCTTGTTTCTAGCGTTGAACGCCAGGAATGAACATGGTCTGGGCGTTAGCGCCAGCTTTATTCCTCTCTGGGCTCTGACTGTCCTCAGAGGGATTTTGAGTAGCCACTTGTTCATTTCTTGGTTTCCTGCTGCTTTGAAGTGAGGTATTTAATGTTTTCCCACTTCTTAATTGAATTGCTTGGCATTCTTCTGCTATTTGTTTTGACAGTTGCTTTTCTGTCTGCTTTAATTGTATTTCCATATTCCTGTTAGCCATTCTTGTTTCCTGTAATATTTCCTTGAATTCGGCTAGCTGCTGAGTTAGAAAGTCTAATTGCTGATTGAATTCATTAGCCTGATCCACCGGACTGAGTTCAGCAGTTACTGTTTTAGCTTATTCTTTCATGGAAGATTCACTGCTTAGGTATAGACGTTGATTTCTGGCAACTGTATCAATAAGCTCTTGAGCCTCTTCAATTGTTTTTCTCATATGTATAGATCCACCAGCTGAGTGGTCTAGAGAAATCTGAGCTTTTTCTGTAAGCCCATAGTAGAAGATGTCTAATTGCACCCATTCTGAAAACATTTCAGAGGGGCATTTTCTTAGCATATCTCTGTATCTCTCCCAGGCATCATAAAGAGATTCATTATCTCCTTGTTTGAAGCCTTGGATGCTTAGCCTTAGCTGTGTCATCCGTTTTGGAGGGAAATAGTGATTTAGGAATTTTTCTGACAGCTGCTTCCATGTTTTTATGCTGTTCTTAGGCTGGTTATTTAACCACCTCTTAGCTTGATCTTTTACAGCAAATGGAAATAGTAATAATCTGTAGACATCCTGATCCACTTCCTTATCATGTACTGTGTCAGCAATTTGCAAAAATTGTGCCAGAAACTCTGTAGGTTCTTCATGTGGAAGACCAGAGTACTGACAGTTTTGCTGCACCATGATAATGAGCTGAGGATTCAACTCAAAGCTACTAACTCCAATGGAGGGTATACAGATACTACTCCCATATGAAGCAGTAGTGGGGTTAGCATATGACCCCAGAGTCCTCTTGGACTGTTCATTCCTACTTGCTTCCATGATAGAATACAAGGGATAATTTATATGTTGATTTATTTATTTTTTTTTTTGAATTAATTTTTATAAAATAAAATAAATAAAAAAACGAAATAAATAAAAGAAATTGGAAATATTTTGAAATTGAAATTTGAATTTTTTTATATAAAATTTTCGAAAAAAAAGTAGTTCAAAATTAGTTAGAAAATAAAATTTTTTTTTTTGAAATTTTTTTTTTGAATTTTGAATTTTATGATGAAAGAGAAAAACACACAAAAGACACAAGACTTAAAATTTTTAGATCTAATGCTCCTTATTTTCGAAAATTTTTGGAGGAAAAACACCAAGGAACACCAAACTTAAAAATTTTAAGATCAAGACACAAGAAAGACTCAAGAACACCTTGAAGATTCACAAGAACACCAAGAACAAAAGGAAGAACACCAAACTTAAGATTTTTAGAAGACTTTAATATAATTTTTGAAAATTATAAAAAGATTAACAAGAAAACACCAAACTTAAAGTTTGGCACAGGATTTAATCAAAGAAAAATTATTTTTGAAAAAGGTTCCAAAGCGTATACCCAATTATCAAGAATATAAACCAATACTCTAGCCAATTGGGAGTAAATGTAACACTTGTTCTGAATATTCCAATTAATGCTTTAAAAAGAACACAAGTGAAACAAGAAAAGACACAAAGCAAGAAAAACTCAAGATCAACAAGAAAGATAAACCAGAACAACTTGAAGATCAATGAAGAACAAGGAACACAAGTCGAAAATTTTAAAGAAAATATGAGATATGCAATTGACACCAAACTTAGAACAAAACACTAGACTCACAAAAATTAGCAATTAATTAGGAAAAATAATAAATTTTGAAAATTTTTTCTGTCACAGCACGGCTAATCATCTGTCGGTTCTCAATCAAGTTGGAATAGAATCCATTGATTCTTTTGCGTTTGTCACTAACGCCCAGCCTTCAAGAGTTTGAAGATCGTCACAGTCATTCAATCCCGGAATCCTACTCAGAATACCACAGACAAGGTTTAGACTTTCCGGATTCTCATGAATGCCGCCATCAATCCGGCTTATACCACGAAGATTCTGATTAAGGAATCTAAGAGATACTCATTCAATCTGATGTAGAACGGAGGTGGTTGTCAGGCACACGTTCATGGATTGAGGAAGGTGATGAGTGTCACGGATCATCACCTTCTCCATAATTAAGCACGAATGAACATCTTAGATAAGAACAAGCGTGTTTGAATGGAAAATAAAGGAATTGTATTAATTCATCGAGACGCTGCAGAGCTCCTCACCCCCAACAATGGAGTTTAGAGACTCATGCCATCAAAAAGTATGTAATTCAGATCTGAAAATGTCATGAGATACAGAATAATTCTCTAAAAGTTGTTTAAATAGTAAACTAGTATCCTAGGTTTACAGAATATGAGTAAACTAAGATAATTGGTGCAGAAATCCACTTCTGGGGCCCACTTGGTGTGTGCTGGGGTTGAGACTAAAGCTATCCACGAGTAGAGGCTTTTCTTGGAGTTGAACTCCAAGTTATGACGTGTTTTGGGCGTTCAACTCCGGATCATGACGTTTTTCTGGCGTTTAACTCCAGACAGCAGCATATACTTGACGTTCAACGCCAAGTTACGTTGTCTATCTTCGCGCAAAGTATGGACTATTATATATTGCTGGAAAGCCCTAGATGTCTACTTTCCAACGCCGTTGAGAGCGCGCCAATTGGACTCCTGTAGCTCCAGAAAATCCATTTCGAGTGCAGGGAGGTCAGGATCCAACAACATCAGCAGTCCTTTTTCAGCCTAAGTCAGATTTCTGCTCAGCTTCCTCAATTTCAGCCAGAAAATACCTGAAATCACAGAAAAACACACACACTCATAGTAAAGTCCAGAAATATGATTTTTGCTTAAAAACTAATAAAATTCTATTAAAAACTAATTAAAACATACTAAAATCTACATGAAATTACCCCCAAAAAGCGTATAAAATATCCGCTCATCATTACCTCTGTAGTTTCTTGTTTGGGTTTTGTAGAGATCTTCACAAGGAATGCATAGCCACAAACGGTGCGGCGATCGGAGCTCTATAGCTCAAGATATTAGCTTGAAAAGATTAACGTGAATAGTAAAAATGGAGGTTCTCATCTCCTCCTTCTCAGCAGCGTGGGTGTGTTTGTTTATGTGCGATGCTGAAATGGGTTCACTTAATGAACCCTTTTATATGTTGGGTTTGGGTCCAACTTGGGCCCGGTCTAATCTGTTAGCATTTTTAGCCCGTTTGGCACAACTTCGGGCCAAATCTTTAAAATTAACGCCCGATTTTTCATTTCTAATATTTTTCTAAGGTTTTTGACTGTTTCCACTTTTTCTCGTGCGGTACCGGGCAAACTTGAACCGATTCAACCGGTTTGACTGCCGATTCGCAGTTTTCCACGATTTTTTTTTTGCAGAAAACACATTTTCTGACTCAGAAAGACCTACTAAGTATAAAAATCATATTTAAATCCCAAAATTCTCATCCTAACTTTTTGGAATTTAATTTGGGTATTTAAATGATTTTATCCGTGAAAAATCTTGTTCTTACACTCGCCACATGTTCAAGCTTCCTCAATTAATCATAATCATTTAATCATTAATCATATACATGTACATACTCAGCCATATTTCAATGCTTGTCACAGCCATCCGGCTCATAACATATACAACACTCTCACCAACATTCTCAGCAACTCATACAATCATCATTACTCATCATTCATCATTAATTCTTACTTTACTTCATCCACAAGTTATCACATGTCCTAGCTTCTTTTCATCGCTAGGCATACTATAAGTACTTAGGACATAAAGGGTGAGAATGGAGACTTAGAAGTCTGAAATTTGGCTTGAGAACTCAAAAATCAGCTTTGGGGTGAAAACGGGGTCACACATTGCCCACGCGCACGCATGGAAAGCCAAAGAGTCATATTGACGCGTATGCATTGCCCACGCGTACGCATGGATGGGAGAAAAGCCAAGTGACGCCTGCGCGTCAGCCACGCATACGCATGGGTGCGGTTTGTGCCCCACGCACAAAACCAGCGCAGTTCCCACACAATTCTCGGGGAATTTGGCTGGGCAATTGAATTAGCACATCGATGCGTACGCGTCGGCCAGGCGCACGCGTGGGTAGTGAACATTTGAAAATGACGCGTGGGTAGTGAACATCTGCCAAAAATTTTACTAAGTTAAAAAGCTACAGACTTACATTTTCAAATCCCAAACTTCCAACACACATAACTTCTTCTACAAAATTTCTTTTTCAACCATTTCTGAACCTTTTGAAAGATCGTTGAATAAACGTTCATAAAAATCCAATTTTGAAGAATTCCAAACTCCGTGGACCAAGTTACAGACCACCAAAGTTGGTCAAAAATCAGGTTTTACCCAAACATAGAAATCACTAATTTTTCCAATGTTCATAAGCCAAATTCATTTCCACTCATCCAAATGACCACAACCCAATCACACTCACATAATTAAACCCAACCAAAAGCAAACCTACCTCATCTATACAATTTCACCCAAAACTATCAAATTTCACACTTCAATTTCTCAAACCTTATTATTCAATGACCAAACTAATTATTCACACATTCAATATCTAAAATCCATCCAATCACTTATATCATCACACAATACACACATCAACTTACCTTCCTCACCTCTTTCTGGCCTCTGGCCCAAAATTCACGGCCTCCGACCCAAATTCACAACTTAAATGCATATTTCACAAACCAATACTCATTATCCAATTCATCAAATTCTCAACACACCAAACATACAATTTACACAACCCTCAACCCAATCATTAATTTACATTACATATCAACTATGCATATTAGCACCAACCATTCACACAATCTAAACTTAATCCTAGAGACATCTAGCCTAGGAATTCTCATCACACCACACGGTACTTAAATAAAACTTAAACCGTACCTCTTGTAGCCAAAATAATTGAGCTTCTTCTTGGAAGTCTCCACCAATCCTTAGTTCCAAGCCTCATCAAAGCTGCTCAAGCAACACTAGTCTTTCAATTGTGCACCAAAATCACCAAATACACTAACATAGCCAATTTTACATATATACAATAACCTAGGGTTCATAAAATTGATAAATCACAAGGATTGGAGTGCTGATTACCTTAACCCACGAAATTTTATGTTGAATATCAACAATGGCTCATACTAGAACACACCTAAATAACCAAAATCACAAAATTTTCTCAAAACCCAAACCAAATTTGAATTTAAAGAGAAAAATGAAAACTGGCAGAGAAAAGTAGATTACTCACCACAAAACTTAGATAGAATTGTAGAGGATGAGAAGAGTGATGTGTGACTGTAAATGGCTCGTCAATTGGAGTTTTGGAGAGAAAGTTATGGTGATTTGAAGTTGGATGGAGATATGATTTTCTCTCTTCTTCCTCCTTTCTCTATTTCAGCACCCCAAGCCACTGAAATATTCATAACTAATGTTTATATATGTTGGGTCTTGGGTCACTTAGGTCCGGTTTACTTATTTTTGTCTGTTGACCCAATTTTGGGCCAAAACATTTAGAATTAGAGTTTTAAATCGCATTTTAAATATTTCTACCTTCTCTAATTATAAATCCTAATTTCTTTGCCTTATTTACTTATAATTAATTTTCTTAACTGAAGTACTAGACAGATCTCAGTCAGTATTGCCGGTCAAAATTCCAATGCGTGTTTTTACGCAGAAAATTATGTTTTTCGATTCAGAAAAATTCACTGAATCCAAATATCATATTTAAATTACCGAATTCTGATTGCTAAATTTTCTAACCATATTCTCTCCTATTTAATTTATTATTTAATTAATCACGGCTTGACCAGATTTTACAGCATGCACTGACGTTTTGAGTAACCAAAGAAATCCTTTCTTCGTCTTCATGTCTGTCGTCGGTGTCACTGCAGCCTTTTACACCATCCGTCCATTAAGATGCACAATGTACCCAGATAAAGAAAATTGGGATAATCCAAGAAAGGATCCAAAAACCTGAACTAGATGGGGATAAAAAGAATTGGGTTGAAGATCCAAGGTCTCAGTGTGACACTGACATCGTGCAGAGAGAAACAGAGAAAAGGGACAGAAAGACAGGTCATACGGTGGAGATGAAAGAATTGGGATCACAACACCCACAAAGAAGATCAAGGCATGAAGGCTAGAGAGGGATATCGAGGAGGTAATGAAATGGAAGATGGGCTTTAGGGTTTCAAGCGAGATAGAGGGAGGATGGGATGGTGTAAATGAAAGGTAACGTATATAGGGAGAAAAGAAGAGTGGGAGAGAAAACCATCGGAGCTAGAGTTTGAAGTTATCATGAGCTGGGGCACTAAATTCCTAAAAACAGCGACATGCGGGAGAAAATTCGGAGAGTTGTCATCTAAGTAGCTGAATGAGAAGCGAGCATGTGCATTATTGAAGAGTAAATTTCACAAAGAAAAAGGAAGTTCCATCTCGGATGCGAACTGGCGTGAAATGCATGCAGCTCTCCAACTCGGAAAAGAAAGGACGCGAGTGCTATTGTTTATATATAGATAGATAAGCAAGTAGTAGTATTACCTATCTTAACTTTTTCAAAAAGCTTCTCTCAAGTCATAAGCTACTCTATAATGAAAAAAGGGATGAATAAAATAAAAGATTCTAAATAGCATCCAAGTAAAACTCAAGTGGTGTACATATATCGTTATATATAAAATTCACAACAACAATGCTTATTATACAAATGAATTTCGGTTAGTAAGATAAAACACAATTTTAATTAGAAGGAAAAAAAGGGGGCAAAAACCTAAATCAGACTAAATTTCTTTTGGTGCAAAAAATCAGAAAAAAGAAATAAAAGTTAAATCAAAGCTTTAATAGTAATAATAAAAATAAAAATAAAATAAAAACTTTTGCTTTTGATAGCAACCTCATGGCTCTTGAAGGTCTTTTTTTACTATTGGCAGAGCAAGTGTATCCAAAATGACCACATCTCACTTTTTTTTCAAAACTCACGATAAATAAAAAATTGCTTTGAGAATCCAAATACTGCTAATAGTAGTAAAAGCTTATATCAAAGAGAATTTGGTAGAAGTAAAAAAAATTAAGAGAAATGCAAAAATGGGAGAGAAGAACAAAAATAAATAAATAAATAAAAATGAGGTAAAATATGATGTAAAAATTCTAAAGTATCAATAGAAGAACACTCACAATTCACAAGATCATATCACTATGAAAAAAGAAATTATACCAAAATATTAAGAAAAAAACTTTTTAATCCTATATAAAAAAGAGAATTTTTTTATAATAGTGTTTATTTAACTTATTTTTTACACTCTAATAAACTTTGTTATTCTTGAATTGATTCTGAATTTTTCAATGAACAAAAGAAAAATATCAGAAAAAGAAACATTGTTGCCAATGAATAATCAACGTAAGAGATTGTTAATTAAAAATCAACAAATACATGTAGGAAATATATAGTACCTTATACACTCCTCATTGTCTTCAACTAATTGAACTTCTAGGTCTTGACAAATTCTAGAATTAAAATTATCCTGAAAATTAAAATTAAAATTTAATTAAAATAAATATTAAAACAAACTTTATAAAAAAATAACACAATAAATTAGAAAGAGGTGAGATGATCGTAACTCAACCAAAGGTACTTACTCTATTTATAAATACATCTCAATTGACGATCATAGGAAAAATTTCACTAAATTTCCCAATCATATATAATAAAAAAGACTTCACATTATATAATTCTTGTTGCTGTTTTTTTTTTTTTTTATTTCTAGAGCCTTCTTATTATATTTGTACATGAGTTTCGACGTCAGTATAATAAAATGTGTGATGAATCTAAAAGAATCAAACATGTTTTAGTACACTAACTAATCATGAATGTCTGTAAGGTTATTTTGTTAATACACATTATTTAGAAATAAATATCAATATTATATTCTTAAAAGGGGAAATTTTTTAAATACAAAAGTCAAATAAAAGTGGAAAAATTATTTATTTTTTACAATTTTTATTTTTTTCTCGTTCATTATAATTTTTCTGCTCTACGGTTTATATTCTCAATCTAATAAAATATTTTTTTTATAAATAACAAACACAAAAATCTCAAAATAAGAAATTCTCCAAAAATCATTAAAAAAATAGTTAAAAATTTGAATTTTTTTTAGATGACATAAAATTTAACCCCTAAAACTAAATATATATCCTAACACATGATAACCTTTAGCTTGAATCTACCCGCAAAATTATAACTACATATAAAATAAGAAAACCTTTTATCGTTAATATAATAAAAAATAGACTTAAAATTCTAAGAAAACTCCATATAACATTCAACTCATTGATTTCTAGTTTAATAGATACCAATTTGTCTAAATAAATAATTACTTTAGACCAGATAATATGCTGTAGTGTAATTTTGGCTATATCAACATAATCAAAGTTAATTGATCTGTCGTCAAAATTACAGTCTAATTGACAAAGTGCGCTCCTAGCTAATCTGCTCATCATTGCAAGACCTACAAAAATGAAAAGAGACAATTACATCATTGAACAAAACATCACTAATTGAACATTGTAAAAATACTGAGCAATAAAATTGATACTATAAAAAAAAACGTCAGAAACATAACGAATTTGATAATAATCAAAATAAGTTACACATGTTTCTCCAAAAGGAACTAACATTATCTAACTAATGACATATTATAATTAACAAATCATAATTTTATCTCAATATGTAAAAGTCAAAGCAAAATTAAGCTATTGAAGAATTTAGTTAGTGATTTCATGTCGTTAATAAAAGAGAAAAAAAAAAGTAAAGAAAGTAATAGTCTCAAGTTATAAAAAATTGGATAAAAACTTTAATAAATTGTGTAACACCCTACCACACATAGTTTTATGCTTAAGTCATAAAGTTGAGGTGGTAAAGTATTATAACCTCTAAAAATAAAAATATATATAATAATAAGTGAAAGGAATTTTAACTAGAAACATGTGAAGAAAAGTTAAGCAAAGCATTAAACAGAAAATCGCATCACTCGAGTAAGAGATAAATATGAGAGAAAAACTCCAAAGATACATATAGCATGGGTTCTGACTCGGCTCGCGAAACTAGAACCGATCAAAGCAAATATATACATATACATATAAATAACCCAAAAGAGTAACCCCAAATATATGACAAAACACATGTTTCTCCAAGTCAACCTCTAGGAGGGACAAAATACAAAACACAAGGGTGGAGAATCTATATACATATATACACTACAAGAATTTGACAAATTAAATTTTTGCGAGAAATATTTTTTTATCACTAATCCGTCACTAACTTGCGAGAAAATAGTGACGCACTAACGATAAAATTAAGGAGTGGTCACAAAATATCTGAACTTGAGAAAAGCGACTGATTAGCGAGAGATTTAGAGTAAGTTTGTTTCTCGCAAATTCAGTTTCGTAGCTAAAAAAGAGCGGGAAAAATTTCATCGCTAATTTGTCACAAAATAATTAGCGAGTGACAATGTTCTAGCAAATCAGTCACTTAGAAGTTCAATCGAATAAAAGAAAAATAGTGAGGGATATTATTGTCACTATTTCGTCGCAAGTGTTTGATATACAATTAGCGAGAAATAATTTACACACTAGTTCATCGCTAAATAAACTTTGTGCGAAAAGGCTAATTAGTGAAGAACAATGTTATTAGCTAATTTGTCACAAAGACTTGAAATGTATTTTGCGATGGACAAATTCCTAGCTAATTTGTCACCAAAGTTTTTATTTTTAGCGAGCAACTAGTTTCTCGTTAATTTGTTGCATAATATTGTAAAAATTCAAAATTAGGGTAGCGACAGAAAACAGTCATCGCTAACCCTTCGAAACGAAAAATCATTCAGCTAGGGAAGTGTTCCTTGCTAATTAGTCGCTAAAGGGGAAATACAGATATTGAATGCCTAAGACCTAAGTAGTGAGAAATTTGTGACCGTTTAACAACCGACACACTTCGTTCGCTGATTTCAAGTCGCTAATTAGCGAGCGAAATACATTTGTCACTAAGTTGTCGCAAGTTTAATTTAGCAAGCGACTTGGCAATGGCAATATTGTCGCAAAGCAAAAGCTATATCCTACCTATTTTGTAGCAAATTACTCGCTAATCTCGTTGGAAATCCGTCGCAGAGTTATAACAAATCCAAAGCTAACCGAGAAAATATTAGAAGTAACTGGTCGCAATTGAGTCACTAATCAAAAGCTTATTTAGTGAGGAATTAGCGACCGCTTAACAACTGATAGACTTTCCTCACTTATTTCAAGTTGCTACTAATTTGTAAGAAAACACGTTAGTCCTTATTCCGTCATTACTTTAACTAGTGGTTCACGTGCCTGTTCAACCACTTTTCTATTGAGTTTAAGAAATTAATTTTATATTTTTATTTTTAAAATTATAAATTTAATATTAATAATTAAAAATAAATTATAAAAAAGATAAAATACCTTAAATTATTTAACATGTAAAATGTATAAAATAAATTAAATTAAATTAAAAAACAAGATTAAAAAAATATTTTGTTGTTATTGTGTGTAACAAAATCAATATAAACACTTATTAATATTACATAAAGATTAGTTATTTATAAATATTATTAAATTTATTTATTTTCTCAATCCTGTTGAATTAGAAATAAATTTAAAAATTTATATCCAAATTATTCTTTATTTCCATCCATAACTCTAATAGTTAAAAAAATATATTTCTTCAATCTTATCTTGAACATATTTAATTTTCTTTAATTTTATTATTTTTTAAAATTATTAATTTTTATTTTTATTATATTATCTCATCATAAAAATATAGCCGAATCCCATGACATGAATCAAAGACATTATTGCGCTAAAGCTAGGTCGTTGCCCGGAAGCAACGCGCCGTATGGCTCGAGTACGGTGTCAAAGCAAGAGCCGCTGCATCGGTGTCCAGATGTAGTGTTAAATAAGCAAGGGTTCTCGCATTTTCGTGAACGGACGAGGGTAAATAAGCTAGTTCACAAAGTAAAAGGTAAAGGTCAAAGCGATAGAATATTGAGATTTGGGACATGGAACATAGGCACTCTAACAGGAAAGTCCATGGAGGTGGTGGACACCATGACAAGGAGGAAGATTAACATTATGTGTCTACAAGAAACGAAATGGGTTGGTGCAAAGGCTAGGGAGTTGGATACTTTTGGTTTCAAACTTTGGTATACAGGAAAGGTGAAGAATAGGAATGGGGTTGGAATAATTGTGGATAAGCAGTGGAAGAAGGACGTAGTGGATGTCAAGAGGGTGGGAGATCGGATCATCTCTATCAAACTTGTGGTGGAGGGAGGTGCTTTCCATGTGATTAGCGCCTATGCACCGCAAGTGGGTTCGGACGAACAACACAAGATAAGGTTTTGGGAGGATCTAGAGAGTTTGGTTCAAGGCATACCTTTGGGAGATAAGATTTTCTTAGGAGGAGATTTAAATGGTCATGTTGGGAGAGAAGTGACTGGATATGGGAGTATTCACGGAGGCCATGGTTTCGGGGTGATCAATGCCGAGGGTAAAACTATTTTGGACTTTTCCTCAACCTTTGATCTTCTCATCGCAAATACATGTTTTAAAAAGTGTGACGAACATCTTATAACCTATAAGAGTGGCATGACAAGCTCTCAAATCGACTTCTTCTTGTTGAGGAGAGTCGACCGAAAATTTTGCATTAACTGTAAAATTATCTCGGGAGAGAGTTTGACAACACAACATAGGGTGCTCGTCATGGATTTTTGCGTTGAGCAAAAGTTGAGGAAAAGACATCATACGAAGAACCCAAGGACTAGGTGGTGGCGGATGAAAGGTAAGGAACAAAGAAGCTTCCTAAGACGGGTAGGAGAAGAGGCAAAGTAGGATGGGAATGGAAGCGCAGAAGAGATGTGGAGGGAGATGGCAGAAGTTATTAGAAGAACAGCAAAAGAAAGTTTTGGTGAATCTAAAGGAATAGGACCAAGAGACAAGGAGTCCTGGTGGTGGAATGCGAGTATACAAGAAAAGATAAAGATAAAAAGGGAATGCTTTAAAGAGTGGTCTTTATGCCGCAATGCAGATAACTGGAAAAAATATAAGGCAGCTAAGAAAGAGACAAAAGTGGCTGTAAGTGAAGTAAAAACAAGAGCATATGAGGGTCTCTACCAGTCTTTGGGGACGAAAGAAGGAGAAAAATGTATATATAGAATCACAAAGAGTCGGGAAAGAAGAACAAGAGATTTGGATCACGTTAAGTGCATAAAGGATAAGGATGGAGAGGTGTTGGCTTAAGAGGAGAAGATTAATGAAAGGTGGAAGAGCTACTTCTACGAGTTATTTAATGAGGGACAGAAGACTCTTCCGAGCCTTGGTCGATTATGCACAAGGGAAGAAGATCAAAACTTTGACTACTATCGAAGGATTCGAGACTTCGAGATAAAAGAAGCTCTAAAGCAGATGAAAAATGGTAGGGCAGTAGGACCTGATAATATTCTGATTGAGGTTTGGAAGGGTCTTAGAGAAAAAGGCATTAACTGGTTAACCAAGCTTTTTAATAAGATTTTAAGGTCAAAGAAGATGCCTGATGAGTGGAGAAAGAGCACCTTGGTACCTATCTACAAGAATAAGGGGGATATACAAAGTTGCGGAAACTATAGAGGGATTAAGCTTATGAGTCATACTGTGAAGTTATGGGAAAGGGTGATAGAACAGAGGTTGAGAAAAGAGACACAAGTAACAGAGAACCAATTTGGATTTATGCCAGGAAGATCTACCATTAAAGCGATATACCTATTAAGAAGGATGATGGAGAGGTATCGTAGTAATAAAAGGGATCTACATATAGTGTTTATTGATTTGAAAAAAGCATATGATAGGGTACCAAGGGAGGTCTTATGGAAGGTTTTAGAAAAGAGGAGAGTAAGGATCGCATATATTTGGGCAATTAAAGACATGTATGATGGGGCCACAACTAGTGTGAAGACTCAAGGGTGTGACGGAGGAATTCTCTATTGGTATAGGATTACACCAGAAATCATCCTTAAGTCCATACCTTTTCACATTAGTCTTGGAAGTACTCACAGAGCACATCCAAGAGCCTGTGCTATGGTGCATGCTTTTTGCTGATGATATCGTCCTTATGGGAGAGTCAAATGAAGACCTAAATAAGAAGTTGGAGTTATGGAGAGAAGCTTTAGAAGTGTATGGTCTGCGCATAAGCCGTAGTAAGACGGAATATATGGAATGTAAGTTCAGTCTGAGAAGGGAAAACCCCAATATAGAGGTGAAGATTGGAGAAAACATCCTAGGAAAAGTTAAAAGTTTTAAGTATCTTGGGTGCATCATACAGGATAATGGAGAGATTGAATAGGATGTAAATCATAGGATCCAAGCAGGTTGGTCAAAATGGCGGAGTGCATCTGGTTTTATATGCGACAAAAAAGTGCCTTTAAAACTTAAAGGTAAATTCTATCGCACCGCTATAAGACCGGCTATGCTGTATGGTATGGAGTGTTGGGCGGCTAAAGGGGAGCACGAACATAAGCTGAGTGTGGCAGAGATGAAGATGTTGAGATGGATGAGTGGTCATACGCGATTGGATAAAATAAGGAATGAAGATATAAGGGAGAGAGTTGGAATAGCATCCATTGTGGAAAAGATGGTTGAATCGCGTCTCAGGTGGTTTGGACATGTGAGAAGAAGACCGATAGAACATTCATTCAGGAGGGTGGATGAGATGGAAGATGGACAAAGGGCGAAAGGCAGAGGAAGACCTAAGAAGACCATCCATGAGGTGGTCAAACAAGATCTACATGTAAACGGTCTCTCTGTAAACATGATACATGACAGAGCACAATGGCACAATGGCGTCGTTTGATTCATGTAGCCGACCCCACTTAGTTGGACAAGGCTTTGTTGTTGTTGTTGTTGTTGTATCTCGTCATATTATACACTATCATTTTCTCTTGTTTTTCTTTATACATGTATAATTATTATTGTCTCTTATTAATATAACTGTCATCTTAAAAATTGGTCAAAATATAATTATCAGTTAATTTTCTTCCCTTCTTTGTAAAGTTACTATTTTTTATTTTACATATAACTTCTATTCTTATTGTCTTTTTTTTATTCTGCTGAATACATGTAGTACTCTTTTCTATTTTTCTTATGCTTAGTGAAAAGAATAATGATAGATATATGTACGGAGAATGATAAAAAAATATATATATAATGAAAATAAAAATTAAAAAATTTGAATGAATAATAAAACTAAAGATGATGTAAGATATTAAATATAAAATTAAAAGAAAAAAAATTTTAACAATTAAAATTATGCGAAAAAAATAATTTTTTATATTTAAATTTTTATATCCGTTTCAAATTAAATAAAATTGGAAAAATAGCAAATAAACAAACATTTATAAATATTTTATCTTGATCGTTACCTATAACAATAACGTAATGTTTTTAATATTATACTTAAATTAATTTAAATTTCATTATTCTATACATTAAAAAATTAAATAACTCATAATATTTTTATTTTTATTTTTATTTATTAATAATTTATTATTTAAAATTTTTTTTATCTCAAATGTATGATTTAAAAAACATAAAAATTAATTTTTATGATACACAATGTTTTAAAAATTGAATCAGATTAGCCATTTTAATGGGATTAATTGGTAACATGATATCTATACAATATAAAATTAATCTAATAATATCACACGATAATACTTAAGAGAAAATAATTTTATTAAATATAGTACTTTTTTAAAATAATCATAAATAATATTTATAATAATTCATTATTCATTTCTGTATATGGAAACGTTTTAAATTAACATGAAAACGGTTTCAGTTAACATAAGAGATAGGCGGTTTTAATGGGATGTTTTAATTCAAGTCACGTAATTTAAAACTGTCCATTTAAACGCGTAATTTAAAATTGTCTATTTAAATTGTAGTGATCGATCACGTAATTTAAAACTGCCATCACATTATTTTTTTAGAAATCATCTATTAGTACTAAAAAAATAAAATTATAAAAAATTTAAAAATTTTGATAAACAAAACTTAAATGATATATAATTTAAATTTAAAAATTTTAATATAATTTGAACGATATAATTTAAACATTTTAAATAATAGAATATAAAAATAACCTTACAAAATTTTTAATATTAAATTGACAGTTTCAAATTATGTATTTAAATAGACCGTATAAATTATGTGACTTGAATTAAAATTGCCCAATAAAATCATCTATCTTCCATATTAATTAAAACGTTCTGATTAAAATAACCATATATTGTAAAAAAAATTCCTATTCTATTTCTAATTATATAAAATTTTTTACATTAAACTTCTTCTTTTAGCTAATTCTAATAATTTCACCAACTCAAACTACACCATACTCATTTCAACACAAATTATACTCACACAATATCACATACCTCCATTAGCTCCACACATATCAACATTCAAAATTACATAAACAATTCAACAAATTTCTCATGAATTTTATCACCAATTTCAACCACAAATCATCAATCTTATTCTTTTAAATACATATACATACACATATCATAACTTCTCATCCCAGCCAATCAATAAATAATAAAAACGATGCTCAAATTTTGCACAGACAATAAATAATAAAAAATTTAAAAGAAACACAGGTAAGGTGGACAGAAATTTGAGATGGCATATTTTGCTCTATAAACAAAGTTTATATAACTAAAATTATCCAAAAAATCTATTATATCTTTCTAATTTTAGAACTAAAATGTGTCATATGTCACTTTTTCATTGTAATTGGAATAAAATCTTTTCCTCCAAAATTAAGGAATTCTCCTCTTCTCCTTACTAATTTTATAACCAAAATGTGCCACATGTCACACTCTCATTGTAATTGAAATTAAATTTTTTTCTCCAAAATTAAAGAATTCTTCCTTCCTTCTTACTAATTTTACAACCAAAATGTGCCACATGTCACTCCCTCATTGTAATTGAAATCAAATATTTCCCTCCAAAATTAAAGACTTCTTCCCTCCTCCCTCTTCCTTTCTCTATTTCTTTCATTTCTTCGACCACTCTATTTATACATATCATTATCAATATCAATATCAATATCAATGACTAATTACTGATTTGACAATCAAAATGTGCAACCTGACATTCTTTAATTGTATTAAAATTAAAATTAAAATATTAAAATTGAAATTAAAATATACATATATTATGTATCATATATTACTATCTAATTTAATAGTCACATGTATCACATGACACTCTCTTATTAAAATTGAGAGAAAATATTTTTTTTCAAAACTAATAAACTCCTTTCTTAAATTCTCGCATCTACCTCTCTCCATTTTTTTATTTTTCTCTACTATTTTTACTCTATATATAATTTATATTTTATGTTACTAATTTGACAAATTAAAATATGTCATCCGATAGTTTTTTACAATTAAAATAAAAAAATTTCTTCCAAAATTAACAAACTCTCTCTCTCACTCTCATTCTTCATCTTTATCTTTCTCTCTCTTTTCTCTCATTCTCTATTTTTTCTATCTTTCTCTTTTATAGAAAACAAAATTAACAAAATAATATAATTTAAATAAAAAATATTATTATTATTATTTTTATATACATAATTTTTATTTAGTTTTAAATTTTCATTACTTATCTTTCTAATCTATATTTTTATTTCTCTTCTTTCAAATATTTATTACATATAATTTGGAGAGAATACTAATGTTATAACTAAAAGTTAGAATTAAGATTCAATTGTTTTAAAAAATTAATTTTGAGTTAATTTTATAACTATCAGTATAATTTTTTTATGCTAATATCTAATTATATTTTTATATATACAGGGAGAAAAAATATTATTTTTATATTGCAAGTATAAAAATTAATTATTTCGATTTGTGTAGCAGACTTAACAGTTAACACTTAATTAAATATAGAAGTATTCACGTTAAATTGTTTTAGATTTTAGATAAAAATTGTTAAAATTAATTATTAATAAAAAATTAGACTTTTTTATATAAAAATAATAACTAAAAATCTTATTATTTGATTTTTTATCTACAGATACTTTGGTCTTCTTAGCCAGAGACTTTTGACAATCTACGACTTTTTTCTGTAAAAGTAATTTGATTTTATAAATCTTTTATACTATGCATAATCTATACTATCAGAACAAAGTGGACCGTAGTTTTAAAAAATTTATATTCTGGTAATGTTATTACGGGTAAAAATACTAGTTCTAAACTAAAAAAAGGCTTTGTTCTTGATATGTCAATTTTTCAATGTTAGAAAATAGAAAAAATAAAGGAAAAATCAAAAGATAATAAAAAATTCAAGACATAAGAAGAGATTAAATTGTATCTCAATTTCAAATACCTTAGGGATCGGAACAAATCCACACTTAAAGGCCCAAAAAAAAATCTAAATTAAAAAATTCAAGAAGGCATAAAGAAGAAGAGAATGTAGTATAAAGGAAGCGTTAAAATGACCTCAAGTTTCTCTATAATGAATGAAGTAGTGAGTTGCGAGCTCATTATTCAATTTTTCTAGGTCGTAAAAGAGAAAGAGAAAGAAGACTAAAGCACAAGTTAGAGAAGTATATTATTGCCTACTCTCCTTGACTAATAACCTACTCTCTTTGATTGAAATTTCTCATTGCATATGTGCATTTACAGTTTTTTACACAACGAAACACTTAAACTAATTAATGAAAAGCAAAAAGATAATATAATATTTTTAATGGTAAAAGACTTCTTGTTACGACATGTGGGCCTCATTAAAAGGGTGAAGAGTAAATATCACAACTCCTATAAAAATTTAAGTCGAGCATATTAGAAATACAATCATATTAGAGTTCACAGGTTAATCACTTGAGCCATTCACAGAACTATGAACCTTGGTAACTGATATTGTAGATTTTATTTGCTCAAAATTAGATATATTCCCAGTCAAATATTTTATTAAAGAGTCATATTAACAAAAGCAGCAAATACCTTGAATAATGGATATATCTCAAAGTTAGCTCTAAGATGAATTTATTATTAAATAACAAACTAACTGAGCAGTCCAAATCTTCTATCACTTTTGACATTTTGTATCAATAATTATAATTTTACTTCTTTAATGACATAATGACAATTACAGTTCATAATTATCAAATCAAAGAAGCATTGAACATGTAATGTAATAAAATACAAAAGTGAATGATTCCTGCACTTAATGCATGCACATCAAATCAAGCTTAGTGCTTAAAGTGAGAAAAGAAAGACTTTAACCACTCAAAATTAATACTGCATGTATTCAGCACTGGACACTAAAGAATTTCAGTTCTAACACTTCCAGTGCTGTTAAAAATTACCAGTGTATGTGCTTAATGTCAATATCAATCAAAAGGAAATGATAATCAATCAAGTTATTCGAAAATTAATCAAACATGATTAGCAGGGCTTTATATGAATTGCAACCTACATGTTGGTTACTGATTCCCATGGATCCAGATGTTGATGCACCATTGGCTAAGTTGTCCATGGAAAAATCATTTTCTGTTAAATTTTGAAGCTGGTGTGTATTTTCATTCATGTTAAATTTTTCACTAACTTAGTGAGGCTGCTTAGTTAGAGCTTCAATTGCACAATTTGATCCTTAGTCTTTTGTTGAAAAGAGTAATATCATCTTAACCCACATAAAATTAAATAAAGTAGATCAGATCATCATACAAAAAAATGTAAGAAAACTAAAAACAAACGATATAAATAACTCTAATAGGTGTGATATGATTATGTTCAGGTCACTATTTTTTCTCCTGGGCTCCACCCAATTTTCTATCTTCTATGAGGTATCATCTACCAAATTAAAAGAACAAAAAAAAAGCAACTACACAAGACATTATTCTCTTTCCTCATCTGCTACATACACTTTGGAGAAAGTAGCATATCAAACTTAAACAGGTGAGATATTCATCCTTAAGGCAATTTATAGAGAAATTGTATCAACTGAAAAATCTATCAGTACTCTTAAGAGATAAAAGTGAAACTAATAATATATGTTATCCAATTTTAAAATGATGGGTTCTAGTTTATCCATAATTTGTTGTCTAGGTGCTTGTATTTTTAAAAATACTATACTACTGGGTATTGGATTTTCCAAAATTAATGTGAAATTCACCCAATGATCAAACAAATTCTCCAAATTCAATGACATCATTTTTCTTGAAACCAAACAGATAAAAAAATTTTTTAACAGAATGACCCCCCACGCGTAGGCGCACTTGGCGCGTACGCGTCGTTCTTCAAGAAGGCACCATCCACGCGTGCGCGTAGTGTGCGCGTGCGCGTCGATGCGCTGCACCCAATGCCCAGCCATTTTCCCGAGAGTTGTGCCAGTTTTGTGCCTGGGGCGCAAATGCACCCACGCGTACGCGTGGCTGACGCGTACGTGTCGTCTGGCTGTGTTTCAATCCGCACGTTCGCGTGTATGACGCATACGCGTCGATGAGCTTTGTGGCCATCCACGCGTGCGCGTGAAGTACGCGTGCGCGTAGCCATGTTTTCATCCCGAAGTTGATTAGTGAGTTTTAAAAGCTAAATCCCATACTTTTAAGCCTCCGATCTCACCCCTTATGTATTGAATCATTATGATATGCCTAGCAAAGAGGAAAGAGCTAGGGAATGTGGTAACTTGCAAATGAAGCAAGGGAAAAAGTTGTGATCAATGATGATCAAAGATGATTATATGAGATATGGAGGATGGCGGTAGAAGTACCATGTATGCCATGAGCCGAAGGGCTATAATTATTGATAAATGGTTGGTTCTTGATTGAACCATGAGCCGGATGGCTGAGTTATTGCCGGATACGGTGGAGCCATGTTGATAAATTGGCTAGTTCTGGATTGAACTGTGAGCCAGATGGCTGAGTTATTGCCGGGTTACGGCAAAGCCATTATGGATTATGGCTGAGTATAAAGGCATATATGATAAATGAATAATGATGAAAAATGTTGAATGTAAGCATGCTTGTGTTTTCTCTCTGGTTGTAAGGGTGACAGGGCACCGATACCCTCTACTGGCGACAGGGCACGGATACCCTCTAATGGCGACAGGGCGCGGATTCTAATGGTGACAGGGCACATATTCCCTCTAATGATATTAATACGCAACAGAGAGACTGTGCCCGGGTTAGCTACCGGACACGTCGGGTTGGCTTGATAACCGACAGATGATATCATCAGCCATAGGGCAGGCATTCATCATTTGCATATGTTTGAATTGTTTGGGTTTGCCTATTTGTTTTGGATTTCTACATTATATGTGCTATGTTACCTGATTATGTGCTACTTGTTCTACTTGTACCTTAATTGTGTATTACTTGCCTGTATTGCTTGTGTTTGTACAACTGAGAGGCTCCTCATGTTGGTGTCGGTGGAGGTTGAGGGCTGTTCTTGATGAGATGAATTGATGATGCGATTGCATGATGATGATGATTGGTGCACGAAATTGTGATCACTACAACTTCGCACAACTAAGCAGCAAGTGCACTGGGTCGTCCAAGTAATAAACCTTACGCGAGTAAGGGTCGATCCCACGGAGATTGTTGGTATGAAGCAAGCTATGGTCACCTTGTAAATCTTAGTCAGGCAGACTCAAATGGGTATAGATGACGAATGAAACATAAAGATAAAGATAGAGATACTTATGTATATCATTGGTGAGAGCTTCAGATAAGTGTATGAAGATGCTTTCCCTTCCGCCTCTCTGCTTTCCTACTGTCTTCATCCAATCCTTCTTACTCCTTTCCATGGCAAGCTTATGCAAGGGTTTCACCGTTGTCAGTGGCTACCTCCCATCCTCTCATTGGAAATGTTCAACGCACCCTGTCACGGCACGGCTATCCATCTGTCGGTTCTCAATCAGGCCGGAATAGAATCCAGTGATTCTTTTGCGTCTGTCACTAACGCCCCGCCCTCAGGAGTTTGAAGCACGTCACAGTCATTCAATCATTAAATCCTACTCAGAATACCACAGACAAGGTTAGACCTTCCGGATCCTCTTGAATGCCGCCATCAGTTCTTGTCTATACCACGAAGACTCTGATCTCACGGAATGGCTGGCTCGTTTGTCAGGCGAGCGCTCGGTTGTCAGGCGATCAACCATGCATCGTGTATCAGGAATCCAAGAGATAAACACTAGAGCCTTGTTTGCTTGTAGAACGGCAGTGGTTGTCAGTCACGCATTCATGAGTGAGAATGATGATGAGTGTCACGGATCATCACATTCATCAAGTTGAAGAACAAGTGATATCTTGGAACAAGAACAAGCGGAATTGAATAGAAGAACAATAGTAATTGCATTAATACTCGAGGTACAGCAGAGCTCCATACCTTAATCTATGGTGTATAGAAACTCCACCGTTGAAAATACATAAGAACAAGGTCTAGGCATGGCCGTGAGGCCAGCCCCCAAATGATCTAAGAACTAGATGTCCGAAGATGATCTAGAGATCTAAAGTGATCAAAAGATGAAAATACAATAGTAAAAGGTCCTACTTATAGGGAACTAGTAGCCTAAGGATTACAAAGATGAGTAAATGACATAAAAATCCACTTCCGGGCCCACTTGGTGTGTGCTTGGGCTGAGCAATGAAGCATTTTTCGTGTAGAGACTCTTCTTGGAGTTAAACGCCAGCTTTTGTGCCAGTTTGGGCGTTTAACTCCCACTTTGGTGCCAGTTCCGGCGTTTAACGCTGGGAATTCTGAAGGTGACTTTGAACGCCAGTTTGGGCCATCAAATCTTGGGCAAAGTATGAACTATCATATATTTCTGGAAAGCCCAGGATGTCTACTTTCCAACGCCGTTGAGAGCGCACCAATTGGGCTTCTGTAGCTCCAGAAAATCCACTTCAAGTGCAGGGAGGTCAGAATCCAACAGCATCTGCAGTCCTTTTCAGTCTCTGAATCAGATTTTTGCTCAGGTCCCTCAATTTCAGCCAGAAAATACCTGAAATCACAGAAAAACACACAAACTCATAGTAAAGTCCAGAAAAGTGAATTTTAACTAAAAACTAATAAAAATATACTAAAAACTAACTAAATCACACTAAAAACATACTAAAAATAATGCCAAAAAGCGTACAAATTATCCGCTCATCACAACACCAAACTTAAATTGTTGCTTGTCCCCAAGCAACTGAAACTCAAATAAGATAAAAAGAAGAGAATATGCAATGAATTCCAAAAACATCTATGAAGATCAGTATCAATTAGATGAGCGGGGCTTTTAGCTTTTTGCCTCTGAATAGTTTCGGCATCTCACTCTATCCTTTGAAATTCAGAATGATTGGCTTCTTTAGGAACTCAGAATCCAGATAGTGTCATTGATTCTCCTAGTTAAGTATGATGATTCTTGAACACAGCTACTTATTGAGTCTTGGCCGTGGCCCAAAGCACTCTGTCTTCCAGTATTACCACCGGATACATACATGCCAGAGACACATAATTGGGTGAACCTTTTCAGATTGTGACTCAGCTTTGCTAGAGTCCCCAATTAGAGGTGTCCAGGGTTCTTAAGCACACTCTTTTTGCCTTGGATCACAACTTTATTTCTTTCTTGTCCTTTCTTTTTCTTTTTCTCCCCTTTTTCATTTTTTTTTCGTTTCTTTTCTTTTCTTTTCTTTTCTTTTGTATTCACTGCTTTTTCTTGCTTCAAGAATCATTTTTATGATTTTTCAGATCCTCAGTAACATGTCTCCTTTTTCATCATTCTTTTAAGAGCCAACCAATCATGAACCACAAATTCAAAAGACATATGCACTGTTTAAGCATACATTCAGAAACAAAAGTATTGCCACCACATCAAAATAATTAATCTGTTATAAAATTTAAAATTCATGCAATTCTTCTCTTTTTTCAATTAAGAACATTTTTCATTTAAGAGAGGTGATGGATTCATAGGACATTCATAGCTTTAAGGCATAGACACTAAGACACTAATGATCATAAGACACAAACATAGATAACATAAGTACTAAAATTCGAAAAACAAGAAAGTAAAGAACAAGGAGATTAAAGAACGGGTCCACCTTAGTGATGGCGGCTTGTTCTTCCTCTTGAAGGTCTTATGGAGTGCTTGAGCCCCTCAATGTCTCTTCCTTGTCTTTGTTGCTCCTCTCTCATGATTCTTTGATCTTCTCTAATTTCATGGAGGATGATGGAGTGTTCTTGATGCTCCACCCTTAGTTGTCCCATGTTGGAACTCAATTCTCCTAGGGAGGTGTTAATTTGCTCCCAATAGTCTTGTGGAGGAAAGTGCATCCCTTGAGGCATCTCAGGGATCTCATGATGAGAGGGGTCTCTTGTTTGCTCCATCCTCTTTTTAGTAATGGACTTGTCCTCATCAATAGGGATGTCTCCCTCTATGTCAACTCCTACTGAATAACAGAGGTGACATATGAGATGAGGAAAGGCTAACCTTGCTAAGGTAGAGGACTTGTCCGCCACCTTATAGAGTTCTTGGGCTATAACCTCATAAACTTCTACTTCCTCTCCAATCATGATGCTATGGATCATGATGGCCCGGTCTAGAGTAACTTCGGACCGGTTGCTAGTGGGGATGATTGAGCGTTGGATAAATTCCAACCATCCTCTAGCCACAGGCTTGAGGTCATGCCTTCTTAATTGAACCGGCTTCCCTCTTGAATCTCTCTTCCATTGGGCGCCCTCTTCACAAATGTCAGTGAGGACTTGGTCCAACCTTTGATCAAAGTTGACCCTTCTAGTGTAAGGATGTTCATCTCCTTGCATCATAGGCAAGTTGAATGCCAACCTCACATTTTCCGGACTAAAAACCAAGTATTTCCCCCGAACCATTGTAAGCCAATTCTTTGGATCCGGGTTCATACTTTGATCATGGTTCTTGGTGATCCATGCATTGGCATAGAACTCTTGAACCATTAAGATTCCGACTTGTTGAATGGGGTTGGTGAGAACTTCCCAACCTCTTCTTCGGATCTCATGTCGGATCTCCAGATATTCACTCTTTTTGAGTGAAAAAGGGACCTCGGGGATCACCTTCTTCAAGGCCACAACTTCATAGAAGTGGTCTTGATGCACCCTTGAGATAAATCTCTCCATCTCCCATGACTCGGAGGTGGAAGCTTTTGCCTTCCCTTTCCTCTTTCTAGAGGTTTCTCCGGCCTTGGATGCCATAAATGGTTATGGAAAAACAAAAAGCAATGCTTTTACCACACCAAACTTAAAAGGTTTGCTCGTCCTCGAGCAAAAGAAGAAAGAAAAGAGTAGAAGAAGAAGAAAATGGAGGAGATGGAGGAGGCTATGTGGTTCGGCCAAAGGGGGAAGAAGTGGTGTTTAGGTTGTGTGAAAATGAAGGTGTGAAGAAGGGTTTATATAGGAGAGGGGGGGTTCATGGTTCGGTCATGTATGAGTGGGTTTGGGAGGGAAAGTGGTTTGAATTTGAAGGGTGAGGTAGGTGGGATTTTATGAAGGATGGATGTGAGTGGTGAAGAGAAGATGAGATTTGATAGGTGAAGGGTTTTTGGGGAAGAGGTATTGAGGTGATTGGTGAATGGGTGAAGAAGAAAGAGGGTGGTGGGGTTGGTGGGGATCCTGTGGGGTCCACAGATCCTGAGGTGTCAAGGAAAAGTCATCCCTGCACCAAATGGCATGCAAAATCACGTTTTGAGCCGATTCTGGCGTTAAACGCCGGGCTGGTGCCCCTTTCTGGCGTTTAATGCCAGGTTCTTGCCCTTTCCTGATGTTTAACGCCAGTCTGGTGCCCCTTTCTGGCGTTAAACACCCAGAATGGTGCCAGACTGGGCGTTAAACGCCCATCTGCTAGCCTTACTGGCGTTTAAACGCCAGTAGGTTCTTCCTCCAGGGTGTGCTGTTTTTCTTGCTGTTTTTCATTCTGTTTTTGCTTTTTCAATTGATTTTGTGACTTCTCATGATCATCAACCTACAAATAATGTAAAATAACAAAGGAAAATAGATAAAATATAACATTGGGTTGCCTCCCAACAAGTGCTTCTTTAATGTCAGTAGCTTGACAGAGGGCTCTCATGGAGCCTCACAAATGCTCAGAGCAATGTTGGAACCTCCCAACACCAAACTTAGAGTTTGAATGTGGGGGTTCAACATCAAACTTAGAGTTTGGTTGTGGCCTCCCAACACCAAACTTAGAGTTTGACTGTGGGGGCTCTGTTTGTCTCTGATTTGAGAGAAGCTCTTCATGCTTCTTCTCCATGGTGACAGAGGGATATCCTTGAGCCTTAAACACAAAGGATTCTTCATTCACTTGAATGATCAGTTCACCTCCATCAACATCAATCACAGCCTTTGCTGTGGCTAGGAAGGGTCTGCCAAGGATGATAGATTCATCCATGCACTTCCCAGTCTCTAGGACTATGAAATCAGCAGGGATGTAATGGTCTTCAATCTTCACCAGAACATCCTCTACAAGTCCATAAGCTTGTTTCTTTGAATTGTCTGCCATCTCTAGTGAGATTCTTGCAGCTTGTACCTCAGAGATCCCTAGCTTCTCCATTACAGAGAGAGGCATGAGGTTTACACTTGACCCTAAGTCACACAGAGCCTTCTTGAAGGTCATGGTGCCTATGGTACAAGGTATTGAAAACTTCCCAGGGTCTTATCTCTTTTGAGGTAATTTCTGCCTAGACAAGTCATCCAGTTCTTTGGTGAGCAAAGGAGGTTCATCCTCCCAAGTCTCATTTCCAAATAACCTGTCCTTTAGCTTCATGATTGCTCCAAGGTATTTAGCAACTTGCTCTTCAGTGACATACTCATCCTCTTCAGAGGAAGAATACTCATCAAAGCTCATGAATGGCAGAAGTAAATCCAATGGAATCTCTATGGTCTCATTTTGAGCCTCAGATTCCCATGGTTCCTCATTAGGGAACTCAGTGGAGGTCAGTACACGCCCACTGAGGTCTTCCTCAGTGGCGTTCACTTCCTCTCCTTCTTCTCCATATTTGGCCATGTGGATGGCCTTGCACTCTCCTTTTGGATTTTCTTCTGTATTGCTTGGGAGAGTACTAGGAGGGAGTTCAGTAATTCTCTTGCTCAGCTGTCCCACTTGTGCCTCCAAGTTCCTAATGGAGGACCTTGTTTCAGTCATGAAACTTTGAGTGGTTTTGATTAGATCAGAGACCATGGTTGCTAAGTCAGAGGGGTTCTGCTTAGAACTCTCTGTCTGTTGCTGAGAAGATGATGGAAAAGGCTTGCCATTGCTAAACCTGTTTCTTCCACCATTATTGTTGTTGAAACCTTGTTGAGGTCTCTGTTGATCCTTCCATGAGAAATTTTGGATGATTTCTCCATGAAGAATTATAGGTGTTTCCATAGGGTTCTCCTAGGTAATTCACCTCTTCCATTGAAGGGTTCTCAGGATCATAAGCTTCTTCTTCAGATGAAGCATCCTTAGTACTGCTTGGTGCATTTTGCATTCCAGACAGACTTTGAGAAATCAAATTGACTTGTTGAGTCAATATTTTGTTCTGAGCCAATATGGCATTCAGAGTATCAATCTCAAGAACTCCTTTCTTCTGATTTGTCGCATTGTTCACAGGATTCCTTTCAGAAGTGTACATGAATTGGTTATTTGCAACCATTTCAATGAGCTCTTGAGCTTCTGCAGGCGTCTTCTTCAAATGAAGAGATCCTCCAGCAGAGCTATCCAAAGACATCTTGGATAGTTCAGAGAGACCATCATAGAAAATACCTATGATGTTCCATTCAGAAAGCATGTCTGAGGGACACTTTCTGATTAATTGTTTGTATCTTTCCCAAGCTTCATAGAGGGATTCTCCATCCTTCTGTCTGAAGGTTTGGACTTCCACTCTAAGCTTACTCAATTTTTGAGGTGGAAAGAACTTTGCCAAGAAGGCATTGACTAGCTTTTCCCAAGAGTCCAGGCTTTCTTTAGGTTGAGAGTCCAACCATGTCCTAGCTCTGTCTCTTACAGCGAAAGGGAATAGCATTAGTCTGTAGACCTCAGGGTCAACCCCATTAGTCTTGACAGTGTCACAGATTTGCAAGAACTCAACTAAGAACTGATGAGGATCTTCCAATGGAAGTCCATGGAACTTGCAATTCTGTTGCATTAGAGAAACTAATTGAGGCTTAAGCTCAAAGTTGTTTGCTCCAATGGCAAGGATAGAGATGCTTCTCCCATAGAAGTCGGGAGTAGGTGCAGTAAAGTCACCAAGCACCTTCCTTGCATTGTTGGCATTGTTGTTATTTTCGGCTGCCATGGGCTCTTCTTCTTTGAAGAATTCGATTAGGTCCTCTACAGAGAGTTGTGCCTTAGCTTCTCTTAGCTTTCGCTTCAAGGTTCTTTCAGGTTCAGGGTCAGCTTCAACAAGAATGCCTTTGTCTTTGTTCCTGCTCATATGAAAGAGAAGAAAACAAGAAAATATGGAATCCTCTATGTCATAATATAGAGATTCCTTAAGGTGTCAAAAGAACAGAAAATTAGAAGGAAGAGGTAGAAGAATTCGAACTTTAATCAGATAGAGTTCGAATTGTGCATTGAGGAGGAGTGGTACTCCATAAATAGAAGGATGTGAGAAGAAGGAAAGTAATTTTCGAAAATTAAGTAAAAGATTTTAAAAACATTTTGAAAAACACTAGTTAATTTTCGAAAACCAAGAGTGGGAAAGAGATCAAGTGATTTTTGAAAAAGATTTTGAAATTAGAAATCAAAAAGATTTGATTGAAAACTATTTGAAAAAGATGTGGTTAAGAAGATATGATTGGTTTTTTTTTAAAAAGATGTGATTGAGAAGATATGATTTGAAAAAAAACATTTTAAAAAGATTTGATTTTAAAAATTAATGACTTGCCTAACAAGAAAAGATATGATTCAAACATTAAACCTTTCTCAACAGAAAAGGCAACATACTTGAATTGTTCAATCAAATCATTAATTGTTAGCAAGTATCTTTGAAAAAGGAAAGAAATTGATTTTGAAAAAGATTTGATTGAAAAGATATGATTTGAAAAAGATTTGATTTTGAAAAACTTTGAAAACTTGAAAAAAAATTGATTTGAAAACAAAATCTTCCCTCTTGTGCCATCCTGGCGTTAAACGCCCAGAATGGTGCACATTCTGGCGTTTAACGCCCAATGCACTACCTTTTTGGGTGTTAAACGCCCAACCAGGTACCCTGGCTGGCGTTTAAACGCCAGTCTGTCCTTCTTCACTGGGCGTTTTGAACGCCCAGCTTTTTCTGTGTAATTTCTCTGCTGCATGTTTTGAATCTTCAGTTCCCTGTACTATTGACTTGAAAATAGAACCAAGATCAAATAAACAATGCATGCAAGACACCAAACTTAAAATTAGACACTGGACTCAAACAAGAAACATAAAATATTTTTGGTTTTTATGATTTTGAAATTTTTTTGAATTTTTCGAAAATTTAAGTGGAAAGGAAATAAAGATATCAAAATTCTTAATGAGAATTCCAGGAATCATGCAATGTTAGTCTAAAGCTTTAGTCTAAAGGAATTAGACATGGCTAGCCAAGCTTCAGCAGGACATTGCATTCAAGAGCTAAATTGATGAGGATCAATCAGCCTTGGTGATGATAAGAACATCACCTTGAAACACTAGAATTCATTCTTAAGAACTCTGAAAAAAAAATACCTAATCTAAGCAACAAGATGAACCGTCAGTTGTCCATACTCGAAACAATCCCCGGCAACGGCGCCAAAAACTTGGTGCACGAAATTGTGATCACTACAACTTCGCACAACTAACCAGCAAGTGCACTGGGTCGTCCAAGTAATAAACCTTACGCGAGTAAGGGTCGATCCCACGGAGATTGTTGGTATGAAGCAAGCTATGGTCACCTTGTAAATCTTAGTCAGGCAGACTCAAATGGGTATAGATGATGAATGAAACATAAAGATAAAGATAGAGATACTTATGTATATCATTGGTGAGAGCTTCAGATAAGGTATGAAGATGCTTTCCCTTCCGCCTCTCTGCTTTCCTACTGTCTTCATCCAATCCTTCTTACTCCTTTCCATGGCAAGCTTATGCAAGGGTTTCACCGTTGTCAGTGGCTACCTCCCATCCTCTCATTGGAAATGTTCAACGCACCCTGTCACGGCATGGCTATCCATCTGTCGATTCTCAATCAGGCCGGAATAGAATCCAGTGATTCTTTTGCGTCTGTCACTAACGCCCCGCCCTCAGGAGTTTGAAGCACGTCACAGTCATTCAATCATTGAATCCTACTCAGAATACCACAGACAAGGTTAGACCTTCCGGATCCTCTTGAATGCCGCCATCAGTTCTTGCCTATACCACGAAGACTCTGATCTCACGGAATGGCTGGCTCGTTTGTCAGGCGAGCGCTCGGTTGTCAGGCGATCAACCATGCATCGTGTATCAGGAATCCAAGAGATAAACACTAGAGCCTTGTTTGCTTGTAGAACGGCAGTGGTTGTCAGTCACGCATTCATGAGTGAGAATGATGATGAGTGTCACGGATCATCACATTCATCAAGTTGAAGAACAAGTGATATCTTGGAACAAGAACAAGCAGAATTGAATAGAATAACAATAGTAATTGCATTAATACTCGAGGTACAGCAGAGCTCCACACCTTAATCTATGGTGTGTAGAAACTCCACCGTTGAAAATACATAAGAACAAGGTCTAGGCATGGCCGTGAGGCCAGCCCCCAAATGATCTAAGAACTAGATGTCTGAAGATGATCTAGAGATCTAAAGTGATCAAAAGATGAAAATACAATAGTAAAAGGTCCTACTTATAGGGAACTAGTAGCCTAAGGATTACAAAGATGATTAAATGACATAAAAATCTACTTCCGGGCCCACTTGGTGTGTGCTTGGGCTGAGCAATGAAGCATTTTTCGTGTAGAGACTCTTCTTGGAGTTAAACGCCAGCTTTTGTGCCAGTTTGGGCGTTTAACTCCCACTTTGGTGCTAGTTCCGGCGTTTAACGCTCGGAATTCTGAAGGTGACTTTGAACGCCGGTTTGGGCCATCAAATATTGGGCAAAGTATGGACTATCATATATTGCTGGAAAGCCCAGGATGTCTACTTTCCAACGCCGTTGAGAGCGCGCCAATTGGGCTTCTGTAACTCCAGAAAATCCACTTCGAGTGCAGGGAGGTCAGAATCCAACAGCATCTGCAGTCCTTTTCAGTCTCTGAATCAGATTTTTGCTCAGGTCCCTCAATTTCAGCCAGAAAATACCTGAAATCACAGAAAAACACACAAACTCATAGTAAAGTCCAGAAAAATGAATTTTAACTAAAAACTAATAAAAATATACTAAAAACTAACTAAATCACACTAAAAACATACTAAAAACAATGCCAAAAAGCGTACAAATTATCCGCTCATCAATGATCATTGGTTGAGATGATTTGAGCTCCCTGGGTAGCTGGAGTGATGTGGTTTCACTAGCTCTAGGTGATGGTATGATGTATTGATATAGAATTGCTGAGACAGTACGACCGATGATGGTTTTGTTTATGATTCTGAATCTGATTCGTGGGAGAGTCAGCGAGTTGGGAATCATATAAGATATGAACTAGATTTAGTATTCCCTTACGACAGATGCCTATTTATGGATTAGTGAGAATCTAGGCTGGATACTGGGTGAAAAGGAGTTTAGGATACTTAGTGAGTTTTTATTGCAGTGCATTGTATTTATTTGACATTTTTACCGTACTGGGAACCCATGGGCCCGGGGTTCTCATTCCGTATATATCTCTTGTTTTTCAGATACAGGTCCAGGTGCTCAGAAGTGAGCTGTGGTTCACCTGAGAGACGGCGAAGATATTTATTCTCTCTACTTTGTGTTTTGCTTAGAATCTCTCCACCTTTGTTTTGAAAAGATTATATTATGTATTGAACTCTTTTGAAACTTGCCTATAGAGGCTCTTATGTTTCAATTGGGAGAGATTAGGATATACTGTTGTCAACTACTTTCATACTGTACCCTAGTCGGCCTAAACTTCGCGGGCCGCGACTAGTGGCTATTTACTTATGTTATAAATATCTATCTGTTATCTATCTCTTAATCTCCTTTATGCCTTGTCCGTATATCGCATTCGGGTTTACAGTTTAACTTTTCATTGTCGAAACATGAGTGATACGTCTTCGCGATTTTACTTCTACTCTTTTCAGGCTTCTCGATTAATATTCCTTTCGAATTTACCTTTAGTTATATATTAAAAATCCACCGGAGAGTCGTACCACCATAATATCATTGACTTATGACTCGAGCATAAGGATTTGCATATTAGAGTGTTACATTATGGTATCAGAGCAGTTCGTCCTCGTGAGCCTGAGGGATGGAACTGCTTATGCTTCAATGCATACTCTGAGTCTGTGCCTGTGCTAGTTAGGGTATCTAACCGATACATCTAGCATGAAGTTCATAAGTGTACCTTTGGTACCTTGAAGCACTATACTTCCGATATTGAGACTGATCAACTTGATATCGATTGTTTGGTGTGTATAGGAACCAGATGGCGCCTCGTGGACCCGATCGGGGACGTGAGAGAGATCGTAGTAGTACTCAGGAACCGAAAATCAACCCGAATAACCCGGTAAACCTTATGGCGGCGTTGGAGAATATGGCTGCTGCTATGCAGGCCACTACGGAGGCTCTTGGGCAACAGATAAACAATAATGGCAATGGTGAAAGTGGAGCTCAGGGCCCGATGACACTGGCAACTTTCTTAAAGGTTAATCCACCTAAGTTCAAGGGAACCACTAATCCGACTGAAGTTGACACCTGGTTTCAGGCCATGGAGCGAGCACTGCAAGCGTAGTTGGTGCCTGAAGAGCAGTGTGTTGAATTTGCTACCTATCTGCTCACGGGGGAAGCATCGCATTGGTGGCAAGGGGCTCGACGTCTCCTGCAGCAGGGGAATGATCCTATCACCTGGGGTGCCTTCCAAGTAGAATTTTATAAGAAGTACTTCCCGAATTCTGCTAGAACGGTCAAAGAACTTGAATTACTGCAACTGAAGCAGGGTACAATGTCCGTATCTGAGTATACGGATAAATTTGAGGAGTTATTCAGGTTTTCTCGTATGTGTCAAGGAACCCCGGGAGACTTCGAGGAATGGAAGTGTATCAAGTATGAGGGAGGACTTCGAAGTGAAATCCTGAGCTCCGTTGGACCGATGGAGATTAGGGTCTTCTCCAAACTTGTAAACAAGAGCCGTATTGCTGAAGAATGTGTGAGGAAGGCTGTTGAGGCGAAGAATGACCATCGGGAGTCCCACCGCAGGGAGCACAATCAAGAGTACCCAACAAGGGACCAAGAGTTTAAGAGAAGAGGATACCCACAACGTTTTCCCCAAAGGCGAAATGACCTTGCGACGAATAAGAATTCCCAAGGAAAAGGTAGGGAAAAACAAATAGTGGCTGCTTCGGATGTTTTGAGCTGTCAGAGATGTGGAGGTCATCACCCAAATAGACCGTGTTGTTATGGTTCGGGTTTGTGTTACAATTGCGGAAAGCTAGGACATTTGGTCAGAGATTGCCCACACTGGAAGGATCGGGAGACTGCCAGGTCCAATTTTCGTACCTGAGGTAATAAGAAAACTGATAACTTAATTCTTTACCACTTTAGATAATGCTGAAGGCTAGTATTCACTCATAATACATGGTCGAATGAAAAATTATGATCTGTTCTAGATAACCCTAAGTTATCTTAATAGAAGGTTTGGTGAGCATAAATGATTAGGTAGGCCTTTAACGGAAAGCAACCTCAGAATGGAATGACTGGTGGGCGATGTCAAAGCCATCATTCGGGAACTCTGTGTCGAGGTAAATTGGGACTTTGCCATGGTTGTAGAGGAGTTGGACATGTGTCCTAGAAACGTCCTAAGAAGGTCAACCGGAATACTACCAAGAGCCAACAACAAGGTCGTGTGTTCACTACAACAACGGGAGATACCGTTAGATCCGACAGTTTGGGAATTGGTAAGCGAAAGATTGGTAACAACGTGCTAAAAGTACGATTAAGTTGGTATGTGATTTTGGCTATCATAGATAGAAATCTAGTGAATGCCAGTCATGCTAAGTTGTGGTTGAGTACTTGAGGAAGTAAGTGATAGAGCTCGTACTAGAGATCAGAATAAAGCAACGGAAACTTGTGGAAGCAGTAACACAGGATAGCTACGAATGAGAGCTGTAAAAGTTTACTATAGTATCTTATGTTTGAATACTAGAAGGGTTAAGCGGGTTACTGCAAGTAATGATCCCCAAATAGTTGAAATTATTGCGGCTGCGAGCTTTGATGGTTCTAAAGCGGATGAGGACATTATCATTAATGCACAATTGGATTTAGATGATGAGAGAGTGCAAGTTGTGGTGTTGAGAGGTGAGTACTGTGATGTTTGGTCATAGTGACCTTGGTTTTAGTTTGGGATTTATAATGATTGGTTTTGAAAGACGAATGTGAAAACCATTAAATCGAAATGTCGATGCGGTATTGAGATTAGTTTGGGGGAACCCGTGACAGGTGGTAAACTCCAATTTTTGGAGAGGTACTGTTGAAAATTTTTTCCCAAGAATTTGAAAGAGTGTTGGTTTTGGTTTTGAAGATGATTTTTGATATGAGTAATTTTAACAAAAGAGATGTGTTTCAAATGCTTTTATAGATTATTAAAGGAAATGCGAACTCTTATGATTTTGTTAACTTGCTATTCCAAACTCATTTGATTTCTAGAAATGAAAGGGGTTTTTGATTGATAAGCCAGAGACTTTATATCAGCAAATCATGAAGAAATTTGAAGGTTTGAGAATAAGAAAGTAAGTTTGGAGATTATGCTTGGAGTTGAACTGTGATTAGAGAAATTGGCTTGGCAGAGAGAGAGAGAGAGAGAGAGAGAGAGAGAGAGAGGATAGTGACGGAGTATGATTAAGGTGTGGTGATGATCGTTGATTGATTATAGTGATGTGGGATAATGGCTATGATTAACGATGATGGCAATCTTATTGATGACATGATTTGAGATTTAATAAGGTGTGAGTTGATGAGACGGTAAAAGTAAGGGACGAGGCTGTTGGTCGGCGTTGAACGAACGACCGAGACCCTCAGGAATAGAGAAATCAGAGCGCGGCAACGGAAGCACGCAGAGTAAAAAGGACCTTGGAACTGTTATGCGTTTGATATAAAGGCACACTATGCTCGCGTACTCGTAGTGATGGATAGAATTTTCGAGGACGAAAATTTCTGTTAGGGGGGTAGAATGTAATACCCGGTCTAACCGAAATTAATTAAATAATAAGTTAAGTAGGAGCGAATATGGTTGGAAGATTTGGCAATTAGAATTTGATGATTTAAATATGATATTTGGATTCAGTGAATTTTTCTGAGTCGGAAAACATAGTTTTCTGCGTAAAAGCACGCAGTGGAATTTTGACCGGAAGTACCGGCTGAGATTTGTCTGGTACTACAGTTGAGAAAATTGATTATGAGTAAATAAGATTAAGAAATGAGGAATTATAATTAGGGGAGGTAGAAATATTTGAAGTGTGATTTAGAGCGCTAATCTTAAAGGTTTTGGTCCAAAATTGGGCCAACGGACAAAAATAAGTGAACCGGGCCTAAGTGGGCCCAAGACCCAACATATATAAATATTAGTTATGGGCATTTTAGCTCATTTTGCCCTAAAGAAGGGGTGTTGGGCGCTGAAATTGGGGAGAGAGAAGAGAAGAGAGAAAACCTAACTCTCTTTGATCTTCAAACCACCATAACTTGAGCTACGGAGCTCCGATTGACGAGCCGTTTGCGACCACGCGTCGCTCTTCTCATCCTCTACAATTCTATCTAGGTTTTGTGGTGAGTATTCCATTCATCTCTGCCCAGTTTTCGAAATTCTCTACTGTTACACGTTTTTGGGTAGTTAGTGTTGAAATCTTGTGATTTTGGGTGTTTAGGGATACTCCAACATGGATTCCAAGTGGGTTCTATCCCTACTTCATATGGGCTGAGGTAAGAAGTGCTCAAACCCTTGTGATTTGTCATTTTTATGAGCCCTAGGTTGATGTATGTATGTGATATTGGTTATGTTAGTGTATTTGGTGATCTTGGTGCACAATTGGGAGATTGGTGTTGCTTGAGGAGCTTTGGTGAGGCTTGGGACTAAGATTGGTAGAGACTTCTAAAGAAGAGGCTCAATTGATTTGGCTACAAGAGGTACGGTTTAGGTTTTATTTAAGTACCGTGTGGTGTGATGAGGATTCCTAGGCTAGATGCCCTAGGATTAAGTTTGGATTGTGCAAATGGTTGGTGCTAATATGCATAGTTGGTATGTAATGTGAATTAATGATTGGGTTGAGAATTGTGTGGCCTTGTATGCTTGGTGTATTGAAAATTTGATGTATTGGGTAATGAGTATTGAATTGTGGTTTATGCATTTAAATTGTGAAATTGGGCCGGAGGCCGTAAATTTTGGGCCGGAGGCCGGAGAGAGGTAAGGAAGGTAAGTTGATGTGTGCATTGTATGGTGATACAAGTGATTGGATGAATTTCAGATAATGAATATGTGAATGATTGGGTTGGTTATTGAATAATAAGGTTTGAGGAGTTGAAGTGTGGAATTTGGTAATTTTGGGTGAAATTGTATAGATGAGGTATGTTTGGTTTTGGTTGAGGTATGTTATGTGGTCATATATCTGACCATGATTATTGATGCCTTGATGGTATGATGATGCATGAGAGATATGTATGTTGTGATATATGCTTGAGAAATGATTAAGGTTGATTTATGAGTGAAACCATGTGATAGTGAGTATGATATTGATTATGTATAATGATGATTTGATTGGGAATAGAATTGTTAGAAATTGGGATGAGGAAGGATGTATGACATGTTAATGTGTTTGTAATTTAGCCATTTGTGTGAAAAGGGTAAATATGGTTATATGGCGGTTTTGTGAATTGTGGTAATGTGTTAGTGTATGAGTTGAGGAGGCTTATTGTCGATTTTGATATACTTTGATTGATTTCAAAGAAAAGGGATGAAATTGGCATGTTTTGGTTGATTTTGAAAAGAGTTGGAAATGGCTTGTTTTGAAAATGGCACCTTGCGGTTTTGAGTGAAAACATGGTTTTTAGGCATACTTTGACGGGACATAACTTAGACTGCGGATTTCTGTTTTGTGCCAAAATTTTTAAAAGTGAAATTGGATCCAGGATGTAAATGCCGTCCAAAGAACGGGCGAAAAATGATTTAAAATGAGAAAGTTATGTCCGTCGGAAGATTGGGGGATGAATCTGTGAATTATGCAGCTTTTAACTTAGAAAATTTTTTAGCAGAATGACCCCCACGCGTAGGCGCACTTGGCGCGTACGCGTCGTTCTTCAAGAAGGCACCATCCACGCGTGCGCGTGGTGTGCGCATGCGCGTCGATGCGCTGCACCCAATGCCCAGCCATTTTCCTGAGAGTTGTGCCAGTTTTGTGCCTAGGGCGCAAATGCACCCACGCGTACGCGTGGCTGACGCGTACGCGTCGTCTGGCTGTGTTTCAATCCGCACGTCCGCGTGTATGACGCATACGCGTCAATGAGCTTTGTGGCCATCCACGCGTGCGCGTAGCCATGTTTTCATCCCGAAGTTGATTAGTGAGTTTTAAAAGCTAAATCCCATACTTTTAAGCCTCCGATCTCACCCCTTATGTATTGAATCATTATGATATGCCTAGCAAAGAGGAAAGAGCTAGGGGATGTGGTAACTTGCGAATGAAGCAAGGGGAAAAGTTGTGATCAATGCTGATCAAAGATGATTATATGAGATATGGAGGATGGCGGTAGAAGTACCGTGTATGCCATGAGCCAAAGGGCTATAATTATTGATAAATGGTTGGTTCTTGATTGAACCATGAGCCGGATGGCTGAGTTATTGCCGGATACGGCGGAGCCATGTTGATAAATTGGCTAGTTCTGGATTGAACTGTGAGCTGGATGGCTGAGTTATTACCGGGTTACGGCAAAGCCATTATGGATTATGGCTGAGTATAAAGGCATATATGATAAATGAATAATGATGAAAAATGTTGAATGTAAGCATGCTTGTGTTTTCTCTCTGGTGGTAAGGGTGACAGGGCACCGATACCCTCTAATGGCGACAGGGCGCGGATACCCTCTAATGGCGACAGGGCGCAGATACCCTCTAATGGTGACAGGGCACATATTCCCTCTAATGATATTAATACGCAACAGAGAGACTGTGCCCGGGTTAGCTACCGGACACGTCGGGTTGGCTTGATAACCGACAGATGATATCATCAGCCATAGGGCAGGCATTCATCATTTGCATATGTTTGAATTGTTTGGGTTTGCCTATTTGTTTTGGATTTCTACATTATATGTGCTATGTTACCTGATTATGTGCTACTTGTTCTACTTGTACCTTAATTGTGTATTACTTGCCTGTATTGCTTGTGTTTGTACAACTGAGAGGCCCCTCATGTTGTTGTCGGTGGAGGTTGAGGGCTGTTCTTGATGAGATGAATTGATGATGCGATTGCATGATGATGATGATCATTGGTTGAGATGATTTGAGCTCCCTGGGTAGACGAAGTGATGTGGTTTCACTAGCTCCAGGTGAGGGTATGATGTATTGATATAGAATTGCTGAGACAGTACGACTGATGATGGTTTTGTTTATGATTCTGAATCTGATTCGTGGGAGAGTCAGCGAGTTGGGAATCATATGAGATATGAACTAGATTTAGTATCCCCTTACGACAGATGCCTATTTATGGATTAGTGAGAATTTAGGCTGGATACTGGGTGAAAAGGAGTTTAGGATGCTTAGTGAGTTTTTATTGCAGTGCATTGTATTTATTTGACATTTTTATCGTACTGGGAACCCATGGGCCCGGGGTTCTCATTCCGTATATATCTCTTGTTTTTCAGATACAGGTCCAGGTGCTCAGAAGTGAGCTGTGGTTCACCTGAGAGACGGCGAAGATATTTATTCTCTCTACTTTGTGTTTTGCTTAGAATCTCTCCACCTTTGTTTTGAAAAGATTATATTATGTATTGAACTCTTTTGGAACTTTCCTATAGAGGCTCTTATGTTTCAATTGGGAGAGATTAGGATATACTGTTGTCAACTACTTTCATACTGTACCCTAGCCGGCCTAAACTTCGCGGGCCGCGACTAGTGGCTATTTACTTATGCTATAAATATCTATCTGTTATCTATCTCTTAATCTCCTTTATGCCTTGTCCGTATATCGCATTCGGGTTTACAGTTTAACTTTTCGTTGTCGAAATGTGAGTGATACGTCTTCGCGATTTTACTTCTACTCTTTTCAGGCTTTTCAATTAATATTCCTTTCGAAATTACCTATAGTTATATATTAAAAATCCGCCGGAGAGTCGTACCACCATAATATCATTGACTTATGACTCGAGCATAAGGATTTGCATATTAGGGTGTTACAGTTACGATATCTGAAAACTAGTCCCGGCAAAGGACTTTTCTTTCCAAGGAAATCAGAAATTCAGCTTCTTGGCTTCAGTGACTCTGATTGGGCTGGATGTCCTGACACTCGACAATCTTTAATAGGTTATTGTTTCTTCTTAGGCAATTCTTTAGTATCTTGGAAGACCAAGAAACAAACCACCGTTGCCCGCTCATCCATGGAAGCAGACTATCGTGCACTTGCCAACACAACTTGTGAACTTCAATGGATACTAAATGTGTTACAATTTTTACGCATCTCCCCTATCCGCCCACCAGTTTTATATTGTGATAATCAGAGTGCTCTTCATATTGCTGCTAACCCAGTTTTTCATGAACGAACCAAACATTTAGAGGTTGATTGTCACTTGGTTCGACAAAAAGCTCAAGCTGGAGTGATGAAACTTCTCCCAATTCCCTTTTCTGGGCAACTAGCCGACATCTTCACCAAGCCTTTGTCTCCTCAACCCTTCCATCTTAATCTAAATAAGCTTAGTATTCTTGACATCTTTCATCCTCCAGCTTGCGGGGGCGTATTAAATCACTCTTCTACTTCAGCCCATGACAATAATAAAGACGTCTTACGGCCCACAAATTCAGCCCAACAGAATACACAAATTCAATTATAATTTTAGTCTTTATCTTATCTTATAGTTATCTTTATCTTTATCTCTATTTTATTTTTATCTTATCTTTTATCTTTCATAGACTAATACTCTATATATACTTAGTTTTACCTTCATAGTGAACAATTCAATCAATCAACAATCAATAAAATTTCTTCATCTTTTCTCTTCTTTCATTATTATTCTTTCACAATTTTATTATCTTTGTATACTCTTTCCGTTTTATTATCTTCTTCTCGCTCATTCTCTCACTCGCGCTGTCTCACTCGCCCTCTCTGTGTAGTGTCAAAGAAACTGTGTGCTCTCTCGCGACCCCTTCTCAGCTTTGCTATGAAGCATTAAGGTTTCTGAGGAGGCAAAGCATCGATCCTAACAAGCGAGGTAATCACCCGATGATGATTATGGTTTTGTGAAATTTGGGAGGTTTTGGGTTTTGATTTTAGGGTTTTAAATTAGGGGTTTTAGCTTCTATATTCTGTGTTGTTTATTTGTGGACTGATAGATCAAACTAAAATCACCAATGTAAAATTCACCATGTATCAGCTGAATTATTATTCTTATTTTTGTTATTATTGTTTGTTGTTGATTTTTCTTGTTTAAATTTCACTTTTAAAGAGAGCAGAGTGTTCTCAAGAGAGGATTACTCTTATACTTTTAAATTGCTTTGTTGATTGAATCAATAACTTGAAGTACCTGTGAATTTTAAGATGAATTTTGGGAACCCAAGCTTGATTTGAGACATATGCAATGATTGCAGTCAATTGAGTGTTCCAATTTCTGCTGAAAAGGGAGAATATATATATATATTGTAGAATTTAGATGGACATTTTCATTTGGTAATATTATGACACTTATGCAGCTAATTTTTTAACTGTCAGTACTCTACTCTAATCTATATCTCTTATCCTTCATCGTTTATTTTCTATTTCTTCCATAAACATTAGAAGATGCGATGCAAAGAGAAGAGAAGCGCCGCAGTAGTTCGCATTCACCGTTTGCCCACTCGTTCAAGCTCTGAAGCTAGCCATCTAATTATGATTATCTTTTTCCCCTCTTGGTAAGTAGTTCGGAGCACAAAGTCTTGAAGCTAATTTTAGGTACGAATTTTTTTCAAATAATTTGTTACTCATTAGATGCATGTCTTTGTATATGAATTTATATATATATATATATTCTCATGTCTTACATGTTTTAGGGAGACTGCACTTTTTTTGCATCTTATTACTCGCCTGTAAAGACCAAATTATGCTGAATTTTATAAATGTAAAGACTATTGGTAGACTTGAGCTGTTTATGATTGTTGAAATTCCTTTTCAAACCTATAATCTTTCTTTTCTTTGAAGATGTGCTTATCTATTTATGTGATTCTATGCTATATATGATTGAGTTCTCTATCAAAGGAGAGAGTCTGAGTTGGAATTTTTATTATTTACCCTTATTTGATTACACTATTCAAATTTTAATTTATGTCACTAAAGCAATGTTGCAAACTATCGGTTATCATTTGCCTTTGGATAAGTTTATATTGCCATTTAGTTATAGTAAGTAGCCCAATTATTGGGTTTGAATTGCTAGTCTAGTTTTATTGAAAACTATAGATGAAATTACTGAATCGGCTACCTTTTATTCAAGTTGAACAGAGATTAATAGAAGGGGAATAATCTAGTTCCATTGAGAAGCATTTAGTTTATGTCGAGGCAAGATTAGAAATTTCACTTACTTTCTTGACAAAGTTATAGTGGAAACAAATGCTGTCAACCTTGATTAAAATTGTTCTTCACATCTATTTCAAGCTGGTTTCTTTTCTGATTATGAATTGAATAGTAAAAAGAATTTTTGAAGTTTCATCTTTGTTTTATTTGTGTCTGTTGGCATTTTGCTATTTTGATTTATTAAAGGTAAAGTGTAAATCTATTTTTAAATTTATGTTTTTCTTTTCCTACTACATTGCTTTGCCAAGTTAAAGTAGATAAACTTAAGAAGAAAATGAAAGGGAGGGTACCTATTACATGGATAAAAAATTTCTTACATAGTTATAAATAGAAAACAAATTGTGTGCTGGGCTGAAAAAATAATTAATAATGCATAGAGAAATTTTAAATGGTTTTGTTTTTTGGATTAATAATTGACTATTTATCGAATAGAATAGTTGGATTGAGATCTATAATAGTGGAAGCTTCGCTCTCGATTGTTCTTCTTATTGTTGTGCGCTTTCTATGCACACAACCTCCACTAGTTTGAACTAGTTTATTGATTAGTTTATATAAATTAGTACAAGGGTGAGTAATTAGTTATAGAGAATGATCAGATACACTTTGCTGCTAGGGAAATTAAATACCTTAGGATAGTATATATCATATATATAGATGTATAGATATAGAATCAAGGATTTTGCTTCTTTGTATATATGATATTGATATGATGTGAAGCAATCGAAGAAAATTCATAGTCCAAGCAGAAGTGCACTAAGTTTAGAAAGCGTTTCTGATTATATAGTTGCGAAACCAGAGGACTAGCATGGACCATATATATGTTGTATGTTGTACATTCTGGTAAATCGACAGAGAATTAAAATTTTATATTAAATTAATGTACTATCAAGAGATAATATAAGACCAAATTCTCTGAATAAGAAGACAATTTCAAGTCCAAAGAGAACACATTAATTTTATGTGCCAATACACAATGCATTTATTTATTTTTGGTTGTCCTAGTGTCTTGAAAATTATGGGCTCCAAAGTATATAATCCTAGCCTCTTAACACTTACTGATTTGTTAAGTATCCTTCTAAATGAAATTGTAATTATTTTTTGCCCTTTGGTTAAGAATTAGTAGCTGCTGAAATCTAATGGCATGCTTATTAAATAGTTCTACTTTATTTCAACTTATACTCAAATTTATTGGAGTTAAATCTCAATTTGGCTCCTGAAATTTAGTCTGATACTTAAAATGACCCTTACAATTTCGTTGGCCCCAATTAGAACCCCAAATTTGCAATTGTGGCTCCGACTTACCCCTGCGATAATCTCCATCACCAGAGTGCTGATCTGACGTAATTACATGACATGGTGGACACTACTTAGATGACGACGCATTGGTTTCGCGCCCAAACCCTTTGGAAACGACGTCATTTCAGTTTTTTGTGGGTTAAAACTCTCTTTCTTTCCACTACGATGATCATAAGTTGCAAAACATCAAGAAAATCCTTACACTACGTGATTTCAAAGGGTTTGAGTACAAAACTAATGTGCTGTCGTTTAAGTAACGTCCACCATGTCATGCAAGTGCGCTAGAACAGCATTCCGGTGCTAAAGGTGATTGCAGAGGCAAACTGGAGTCACAATTACAAATTTCGGGGTTCTAATTTGGACCAACGAAATTGTGGAGATCATTCTGAGCATCAGACCAAATTTCAGGGGACAAATTGAGATTTAACTCTATTTATTGCTATGCAAATTTCTTTTATTTGTTTTGGACTTTGGTTTGGTTCTTTAAACTTGATGAAATTGAAATCATATTAAGAGAACTTATAATATTTTCAAATTCATTTATATAAATTGAAATTTTGTTTCTGATTCAATTTTCCATCTATGTAGTCAATTCATCAACACAGAAAAAGATTGACAATTCTTATAGATTCTGGCAGCAAAAATATTAGAAGGTAAGAGAGAAACTTCTGCTCAACCTTACTACTAATGTATGTGCCTTCTTTATCTTTGGTAGTATGTTATTTTAGAAAATTATTAAAGGAATTAAATACTAATAATAGAATCTATCATGAAGTGGAAATAGTTACATTTTAAAAGGGAATTTCCAAACTTTTGATGTGAATTTTTTTCTATCTAAACCTTTTTGGCAGGGCATGGATTATAGGAAGTCGTGGTGGTGAAGACAGAATTGTTTTAGGATATAATATTTTAGTTTTTTTGTAGAGTATTAGTAGTAAATTCTAAGTGGTCTTATACTTATTTTAATATGACTATGCTTAATTTAGTGTGAGATGTATGAATATTAGTACTTTTGGATCATTATAAATATATTTTATTTATAGATAATTTTTATTATTTAAAGAAATTTAGTATTATTATGTATTTATTTTTATTATATAATATTTAACTCATTTAATTAAAAATGTAGAATTATATATGAAATCATATTACTAAATATTATGTTGTATAAAAATTATTAGAATATATATATACAGAAAATAAAAAAAAAATAAAAAAACAATGAGGGACATAAGCCTACACTTATATAGAGTAGCTATTGTTATACATAAAATAAAAAAAATAATGAGGGACCTAAGGCTACACTTATATAGAGTAGCTATGGTATACAATGTGGCTATGCTTTACAGGTGATGTAGTAGCGTTGAAAAACGTAGCCTATTCTGGTAAAAATGGAAGCTGAAAAGCATAGCTTTTGGTCATGGACAGCATCACTTGAAAAGCGCACCCTATTTCCAAACGTCAAAAGTGTAGCCCTTGAGAATAGGTAACGGCCGAATAGGCATCCCCCACTAAAGCGTCTCTGTAGCTCGAAAAGCGTAGCCTTAGCCTAAGGCATCATTTTTTTTTCACTTTTGACTACACTTTTAAAGTGTACTTGAATGGGTGTTTTTCTTGTAGAACAGAAATCAGAACCATCATAACCATGTGTACAATAGTATTAGAAAGAAGAAACAAAACATATTACTGATGGATAACAACATAATAGGATTTTAAGTGTTTATGATATCATAATCCAAATTAAAAAAAAATAAATTGTATATGAGAGAGCAAGATTTATCCAATAAATTATCAAATAAATAATTTAATATGAGAGAAAGAAATTAGTGAAACTAGAGTTGAAGAGTATTTACAACAAACTCTAGTACAACTTAATTTTTGAGGATCCACTGTGAAAAAGAAAAAAATTGTATGTAAATAATAAAATATAAAACTCAAGAACCAATTAAAACCAATTCTTTAATAATAAAATAAAAATAAAAATAAAAACTGACACCTTTACTTTTGATAGTAACCTTGTGGCCCTTGAAGGTCCTTTTTTTATTATTCGCAGAGCAAATATACCCAAAATGGCCACATCTCACTTCTTCCCAAAACTCATGGTGAACCAAAAATTGCTTTGAGAATCCAAATGCTGTTAATAGTAGTAAAAGCGTATACCAAAGAGAATTTGGTAGAAATAAAAAATAAAATTTAAGAGAAATGCAAAAATGGGAGGAAAAAACAAAAATAAATGAAAAATAAATAAATAAAAGTGAGGCAACGTATGATATAAAAATTCTAAAGTATCAATAGAAGAACACTCACAATTCACAATATGTTTTTTTTTTGGGATAAGAACAATTCACAATAATACATCACTATGAAAAACGAAATTACACCAAGATATTAAAAAAAATTAACCTTATATAAAAGAGATAATTTTCTCATAATAGTGTTTATTTAACTCATTTTGTGCACTCTAATGAACTTCTTTATTCTCGAATTGATTCTGAATTTTACTTTGAAGAAAAGAAAAATATCATAAAAAGAAACATTGTTGGCAACGAATAATCAACGTAAGAGGTTATTAATTAAAAATCAACAGATAAATGTAGGAAAGATGTAGTACATTTGACACTCCTCATTCTCTTCAACTAATTAAGCTTCAAGTTCCTGAAAAATTCTAGAATTTAGGCCAGTCTGAGAATTAAAATTAAAATCTAATTAAAACAAATATTAAAACAAACTTTATAAGAATACAACACAATGAGCTAGAAAGAGGTGAGTGACTGTAATTCAACCAATGGGTACTTTTTCAATTTATAAACACATCTCAATTGAGAAATTTGAATTTTGAGATAGTAGCTTATTTTATTTGGGAGGAAAAAGAAAAGAAACATCCATTGGAAATTTGAAATTGCACATTCAGCGCTCATATCAATGAACACAATATAAAACATACATAGCATACGACCTTTTTAGAGTGACTAATGAACAGTGAAAATGACAAATGACAGCAGTAGGTAATTAATAGTGATCAGTGAATACTAATAGGATCCAATATATTTAATTAATTTTTAGACCCACAGAAAGTAACAAAAATATATTCATAGCAATTAAAAAAATTTTCGGACTATATATTATAACACAGTAGATTTAAGCACCAATACCGTAAAGATCAAAAGATAAAATCCTTTTGATATAGTCACTTACCTTTGCCTCATCCCGAGGAAAAAGTAAAATCCTTTTAGTTAAACTATTAATTTTATAATGAAAAATAATTAGATTCAATTATAAAAAAACAACAAACTCCATATCAAAGATGGAATATAATAATAAACAAATTTCTTGTAACACCCTATCACACAGAACTTTACACCTAGGATGTAAAACAGAGGTGGCGAGGCGTTACGACCTCTAAAAATAAAAAATTACATATATAATATAGTAAAAAAAGTTTATAACTAGGAGCATTTGAGGAAAAGGAGGAAACAAAAATCGTTAAATTGAAAAGCGCAACACTTCGTGTACGATAACATAAGCAAGATAACAATATATATACTAAGAGTTCCAAAACACATGTAACAAGACTCAAGACTCGGCTCACGAAGATAAATCGGTCCGAGCATATAGTTATACATATATAGATATATATATATAGGAAAAACCCAAAAGAAAACCCAAAATACAGAGTTACAAAACCTGAATCTCCAAAATCACCTCTAAGAGGAATTAATACAGCATATATATATATATATATATATATATATATATATATATATATATAATAGGTGGAGTAATAAGTATCTAAGCAAATACAGATAACCAAAATAAACCTAAAAGATAAGGATCTTCGCAACATCAGAAGCTTCCAACATGCTTCAGCGAGGTGTCGTCTGTCCTGCATCTGAAAACCACAAAATCCTCATCGGTGAGAACCTCCGGTTCTCAACATGGTAACAGTGCCCACATATCTAACATATAATGTCCTGAAAAATCCGAAGGCAATCCTAGAACTTCCAACAGGTAATTAAAGCTTAAAACATAACTAAACCATAAAGATAAAACAGGCAACTAGTTAAGGGTCTTCAGAACTATCTAAAACTCTCCATTCCAACTCCTCCGAACCTCCCAACCACCAGCGGAACCAAATGCAACAAACACATTTATTACAAATAGAGAAATTACAAATAGGATTCAAGTATAGCAGATAATCAAGTACCATTTAATTATGCAATTAGTTAGGCAATCCAAACAAGACATATAGATGCATATGATGCATGCCTGTCCTAGTGGCTAACGAGTCTCATCTGTCAATTATAGAGCCAACTCGACAAGTCCTGGTAGCTAACTATTGGACGATCTCTCCGTCGTGCATCCCCAACTCAAGAAATTCTCAATCATAAACATAATCATAGTCATAATCATAATCATACAACACCAACTCTTGGTGTTTATCACAGGGGCAAGCTCATCCGGACCTTTTATAGCGTCTGGCCACACTTACGACATAGGGTCAGCAGAGTATCGAGTCTCCACCTGGAGCACGTGGTGGCTAGTCACTGCTTTCACCCAGGAAAACTCGTGTCTCAGATAATTATTTCACATACATCCATACACCTTCCATAATCATTCCTTATGACCATATCATCACTCATCACAACCCGGGGCAAGTGGGACGAAACCATAACCCTTGCGTCCACCCGGGGAGCCTCTATACTAACCAACCTGGAGCAAGTGGGGGCGAAATCACAACCCTTGCATCTACCCAGGAGGAACCAAGGAGGGGATCCTAACCTCCCACCATCTCGCTGGGGGCGATTTTACAATACCAGGAGGAACAAAGAAGGGGATCCTCACCTTCCACCATCTCTCTGGGGTCACACTTTCGAGAAAGAGGACTCAAGATAAAGCAATCATTCGCATTCACATTTTCATTCCCAACCGTAAATTACGATTTATCGTAGCCATCCGGCTTAAAATCACAATTCATACCCAGCCATAAACCATTATCACACACAGCCATTCGACTCATATCACACACACAGCCATTCGGCTCATATCATATACACTGTCATTCGGCTCATATCATTATATACACAGCACTTCACCATCCTCCTTAACAACTCATAACCTCATCATTAGTCATAACTTCTCATTATATCCCATTCTCCATCCATAAGTTACCCTCTTCCCTAGCTTCCTCTCAATCACTAGGCATTCTACATTAACTTAAGATTTAAAAGATAAAATTGGAGGTTTATTAGTGTGAAATAACATCTCGGAAGGTTACAAGCTTGTTGGGAATGTGAAAGACTTGAAAACAAAAGCTTTAGAAAAAAATAGGGTCGTGTGCGTGCGCACAAGGCTGTGTCTACGCACAGATTGCAAACCTTCGTTGGTGACTGTACGCACAGGGCGTGTTAGCGCTCCCATCAATATCCATGTCCCCACGTGTGCGTACGCACAAGGCTGTGCGTGCGCACACAAACCAAAAATCACAAATTCTGCAGAATTTGCAGAATTCAGATTTTTTTTCCAAACTTCCAACGATCATATCTCCTTCCACAAAAATCAGATTTCTACCAAATTTAAACCATTTTAAAGCTTATGAAAATATCTTTCTTTTGATATAAAAATCATCAAATTCCAAAAACAATAGCTCAAGATATGATCTATTGAAGTTCGTCAAAATTTCCTTTTTTACCAAAGTTCATAAACTCCCAATTTCCAAAACATATACTTCCAAATTCATCTTTAAAACCAACCAGAACCTTACTATTTCAATCTCAACCACATTCCAACTTTCTCATATAATCTATCACCTACTAAATTCATTCACTTTAATCAACCTCAAACTCAATATCTCAAGTACAACAATATATAATACACATTCATCACCTTGCCAATTCCCCATTTTCATCAAATTCCAACCCAATACTTTCAATTCCACAATATTTAATATACGATATCAAATATCCATATCAAGCCCAATCTTGACTTTAAATCAACATACCAATCATCATGATCATGTACAATTCACAAGTACCAACAATAAGAACATCATTTACACCCTCCAACACCAATAATCACATAATCATACAACAATTCCAACAACTAATCAATCATCATCACAAATTCAATTCCTATCATATGGGTCACTAGCCTAAGTTTTCACAACCACATTACATTTGAGATACAAGAAACTGAAACCGTACCTTGGCCGATTCCCTGCTTAACCTGGAACACTTCCAATTCGACTTTTCCTCAACTTTCAAGGCTCCTAAACCTTTCAAATGGATCTTCCAGCACCAAAAGCCCACTCCAAGCCTTTCCAAGACTTCAATCAAGCTCCAATTTGACAGTTTTAACTCTAATTTAACATAAACTCAACTAGTTCATACAATTGAACAATTTTAACACTAGGGCACATGAAATCGGACAAACCACAAGGGTTTAGAGTTTCCTTACCTTGTCTAAGGACCAAGGAGGCAAGACTAAGCCTTCCTTTCAAGCTAATTAGATCCTATAACATCAAAAAGATCAAAATCTCAACACTTTTGCCTAATAATTTCAAAATCAAGGGCTGGAAAACTAAAATCAATTCATGGCTTACCTCAAAAATAAAATTGTGGGCTTTGTAGATGACGAACGAATTCCTTGCGTGGTCTAGAATTCGCAAATAAGTTCTCGTTGAAAGTATAGCTTCTAGACCGACAGGGGTCCTTTCAAGCAAAAGTTTGGTTGTCACAAGTAAAAAACCCCTAATAAAATTGATAACCGAAATATTTAAACCTCGGGTCGTCTCTCAAGGAATTGCAGGGAAGTGTGCTTATAATTAGTTATAAAAAAGTGTGTTCTAGGGTTTTGGATAGGAAACAAGAATTGTAAATTGCAAAAGGAATAAACTAATAACTAGAAAAGCTCTTGGCAAGGTATGAGAACTGAAAGTCCTATCCTAGCTATCCTTATCAATTGTGATAAGAATTGTTCATTGCTCCCACTTAGTTAACCCTCTAATTTTGAAGGAAAGTCAAGTGGACGAATCAATTTGATTCCTCAAGTCCTAGTCAACTCCTAAGGAAAGACTAGCTTTAGTCGAATCCAAATTAATCAGCATCTTTCAATTATCAATCAACAAAGGAGTTTGATAACTCAAGTGTCACCAATTACTCAACCAAGGCCAAAAGGAGAGAGATCTAACTTAAAACCCTCCCAAGTATTTTATCAAACACTTGGAAGGCACAATACAAAAGCATAGGAAAGTAATAAGAGATAATAAAATCCAAACAACCAATTGAAAGCATCAATAACATAAATTGAAGAAAGTAATCATAAATATGAAATATCTCAAATTGCATTAAATAGAAAATCAAGTCTAACATGAGAATTCATAAACTAAATGAGAAGATAAAGTAATCAACAAGGGAAATAAATAAACTAGAATGCTAAGACAAATAAGAGTAGAAGTGTAACACCCTAACTACCAAAGCTCACACTTCCGGCTGCGCGACTCTGATAGTTCGGACATTACGACAATACTTATACTATTTAATACTAACATATGAGCCTGTTTAAACCTTTAAACCGCAAAACCGCTCCCAAAGAAAAATACTTTTGCTATACAACGACCATCCATACATACCATACAACTTACAGAAACTCATAAAGAGTACATCCATATATATACATACATATATAAATAATATTACAAACATTAACCAATACAATTCCTATCCCTCTTACATAATATATCAAGATAAAGGCGAGGGTACAATAAAACATAACTAAAACAATACAGAGCATCACAACAACAATTAAATAAACTCTTCGCGACTTCAGCGCCCATATCCTGAAAGGGAAAAAATGTACGGGGTGAGAACATCATCCTCGAAAGTGTTCTCAGTAGAGGGTTTTTGGGAATTACTGTAATAGGATACGTGAAGATAAACCGTACCAATGATCAATAACCGTCTTATGTCTCTTTCCAAAACAACAGTTTACAATAAAAGAGAAATGTGAATTCCTTTTCCGAAAGAGGAACCATTCAATTCTCAAAAACTCAAAAGCCTTTTAAAAAGGTTTAACCAAGCTGAACCAAAATAGCCTTTCATATTTTATTCCAAACCAGAAACATAAAACTGAAATCAACCATAGGTTCGTCTCATTCCAACCACGGCCCTAGGCCCAAACAATCCAACCATCAACCACTCACCACAATCCAACAGAGTCCCAGTTGTAAACACAGATAGGAAGTTCAAGCACAAACAAACAATTACAACAAGTAGAACAATTAGCAGTTAATCACAAGGGCAAACCAAGAACAATATGCACACCCAAACAATGTCACATAGATGCATATGATGCATGCCTATCCTAGTGGTTGATGATATCATCTGTCGGTTATATGGCCAACCCAACACGTCTTGGTAGCTAACCATGGACAGAAACACCCATCGCGGAGCAAGTAGGTTTGAGCTACAACCCCATTGCTACTACCCGCTCAACCCAGAGCCAGTGGAATAACCACTACTGTGGCTACTACCCAGGCGAGTGTTTAAAAGCTCAACCTGGAGCGAGTGGGATCACCACTACTACCGCTACTACCCAGGCATCACAGTCTCTGACCTGGAGCAAGTGGGACGAACCACAACCCTTGCTACTACCCAGGTATTTCAAGCATATATTCATTCAATCCCAGCCATGGATCAACATCCATCTCAGCCATCCGGTTTAGATTCATAATTCATAGTCAGCCATACGGCCCATAACTCATTTGGCAATCAACCATAAATCAATATCATACACAGCCATTCTGGCTCACGGTTCAATCCAGAACCAGCCAATATTCATAATTATACACAGCAATTCCGGCCCATAACAAAATAGCACTTCCACCATTCAACATCATCAAATTCATAAAACCGGCATTTAAGCCATAAATCACTTTTCTCAAGCTATTTCACTTTGAAATCAAGTTTCAACTCTTTTCAGCCTTGGCTTTAAAGATCTCATTTCTCAAATCATCTCAGGCTCATAAGCCACTTTTACTCAAGGCAAATTCCCCTTTTAAAAATAATGCCACTCTCGGCATCCTCTTTCCAAAACTTCCATAATCATGGCGAGTTAAAGATTTATTTCAAAGTATTCAAAATCACCCATCCAACAGTGGGATCTTATAACAAAAGTTTCTCAGCAGAGTCTCAAGTCTTTAGGGAAGGTCAACCTATATCAATTCTTTAAAATTCATTAAAACTCTTAAAATCATAGATTCTCGGTTCAAGTAAATAAAACTGAATTTATTATGAAACCGACTATACAAAATCACAAGTTCCAACCCGGTCCAAAAATCAACTCATTTGAAATGGAACCGGTTCATTTGAATCAAACCACTTTCATGTTTCTTTTTGGAACCCATTTTTCTAACTCTTCCAAAATGCCTCAAACTTAATTACTCAATCAAAAGTCTAGATTCCTTTAAAATCACTAAAAGTTCCTTTTTATATTGAAATCAATATTAGAGCATCATTCTTTCCTTCAGTGATTCAAACGGTAAAAATAGTTCATTTCTAAATAAGCCGAACTCGACGGATAAAGTTCATTAAATAAATTAAGCTTGAAAACATAAACATTCTCTTAATAAATCAAATAATACAAGTTCTCAAATCCAACCCTTTTTAAATAACTTTTCAAACAAGACTAGGATTTTGTAGAAATTTCGGCAGCACCTCCCCTAAAACTTGGACTTTTGCCACCCGGTTCGGGTCCCAACTAAACCGTTTCTCATTCCTTTTCAACAGCTCAAAACCAGAAATCAATTCAAAAGCAAGCTAAATCCAACAGTCGTCTCAGTGCATATCTCAAGGAAACCATTTCAAAATTAACTCAATATCAACCGATTTAACTCATTTCCAAAGCTTTAAAGAATCGGTTTAGCGACAAATCATTTACCAAGACCAAATCAATTAAAGCAACCCAGGCTGAATTTCAAGAGTATTCTATCTTTCACATCATCAAAATAATTGGCTCAATTCAAACCAATCCTCAATGGATTAAACTCATATTTCAAATCTTTAAAGAATCAACTTTAAAACATTACATTTTACAAAGCTGCACAACAATTCAGCCAAACCAACATCCATAATCATTCGGGTCAATCAAATAATACATAAGGCAGATACAATCACCAAATACACAATATCTCACATCAGTATCCATATGTAATAATTCCAATACATAAAACACAATTTTTGGAAAGCGCCCCTACCTCAAAACGCAAATCTATAACCCAAACGCGTCACAGGAACCTTCTATCTCAACCCGAAATCACCAGCAACCGCAACCTTAGCTCCAAGCCACTTTCATAGCAACCCCAGCAACTCTAATCGCGACATATAACAATTGAGATTAACTTTCATAAAAACGAATGCCACAACACCTCAATGTATACAAGACAACGACTAAAGGGGTTACCGGAACGTAAACGCTTACCGCAAATAGGAAGAAGTGACTGAACCACATAACGGTAGTCCCGGTGGTGGTTCCGGCAACAGTAACACTCTTCCAGTGGCCCCAACCCGCAGCAACTCCAACCACAGAAGGATGAATACTAAAAGTGAAACAGCCACTTTTATGGCAACTCCAAATGGATGGTAACAACCTTGGCGGACAGCAAGGCACCAAGAACATCCATTAAACAGAGAACAGAACAAAGCAGAACAGGGCAAGAGCAGCAGTAGTTGCGGGTTCTTACCAGGCAAGACGGTGCCAGCCCTAGCCTCTCTCTTTTCGCGACGAGCTCCAGCATGTTCCAGTAGTGATGGCAGTGGCTCTAGAAGCCTCGGCAGGGCACGACAGAGGTAGCAATACAGCGACAAAACCCAGCCTCCACCCCTACTCACTCATCGAGCACGCTCTCTGTTCTTCATGGTGCTCAACGGCGGTGACATAAGCTCCGGTGGCAGTGGACTGCGACGAGATCGACGGTGGCGAGTCAAGGCACGATGGCGGCGCAGTTGGTGGCAGCTCTAACGGCGGCGACAGCAGCGCCTGATAAATGAATTTTTGCCGGTATAGAAATTATCAAGTAATCAATCGTAGTATAGTCTAAACCGACGCAAAATCCATCATCAAACAAATCTACAATCTATAATCGAGAGTATTAGTCCCGAGTCGTTCTTCCCTAGGAATGCTACAAGGATGCATGTTATTGGTTAAGTGGTCTTTTGTGGCTTGAAGAGTGTGGCATAAAAGTGCTAATAAAAGAAAACAGCAATCAATCAATATTAAAAGCCTTGGCCAAGGTTGAACATCGGAAGTCCCATCACTATAGCTTCCTTCAATTGTGATAACAAAGGAGTGTTGCTTCACTTAGTTAACCCCTAATTATAGAGGAAAGTCAAGTAAAAGTAACTAACTTGAGTCACAAGTCCTAGTCTTACCCTAGGGAAGTCTAGCTTTAGTGCACTCTAAGTCAATTAGCAATTCTCAATTCTTAATCAACCATTGACATCCATTATTCAAGTGTCTCCAATGACTCAACCACTAGGCCAAGTGAGGGGATGCTACTCCATATCTAAAGTTGGCATTTTCTCAAACACTTGGAGAGCAAGAATGAAAGACATAGTAAAATTGAGAAGAGAATTAGAATCAAGGCAATTCAACACAAGAGATTAACAAGAATCAATAATGAACAACAATGAAAATGAGATCTTCAATGAATTAATAGAATCCAAAAACAACAAAGTTAAACCTAAGATCTATGAGAATTGAACAATTACAAACACTAATTGAGATTAGAGAAGATGATCTATAATATGAACAAAGTAAATTGAGTGTTGTAATAGATCTCACCAAGAAATGGTTGAGAATTGACAAAATGAAGATGAATCCTAGAGAGAGGTTGGAGTTTCTCTCTCTCTACAAATGTAACTAACTAAAAATATCTACAAAAGATGTAAAAATGAGTCTATGGATGTGAATGTGTGTCAATCCCCTTCAATCCTTGGTTCTTATATGCAAATAGGCGCCAAAGTTGGTTGCTGAAACCTTCCAAAATCGCCGGGCACGTGTTGCAATAACAAAATCACGTGCGGACTACGACGTGTGCGCGCACGGTACGCGTGCGCGTCCTTGGCTTATTCCACAATGTGCGCGCGAGCGCCTTGTGCGCGTGCGCGTGCTTGGCCGAGATTAATTCTTTGGCTTTTTGTGCTTCTCTCCACTTGCATGCTTCCTTCCTTGCTCCTTTGATCCATGCCTAGCCTATTTCAACCTGAGATTACTAGCAAACACATCAAGGCATCTTATGGAATCAAGGATGCGTTAGAATTCATCAAAATAAGGCTTAGAAAGCATGTTTTTACACTTAAGCACAAATACGGGAGAGATTACAAAACCATGCCAATTCATAGGTTAAATGCGAGAAAAGGTTATCAAAATACCCTAAATTCAATACAAGATAAACCCTAAAAATGGGGTTTATCAACCTCCCCACACTTAAGCCTTAGCATGTCCTCATGCTAAAATAAGAAAGAACTAAGGGTTATGACATTTATTGAATGTGGCTAAGCTATATGAACTTATCTAAATGCACTACCTAAAGCAATTGGAAATGCTTGGTTCAAACAAATCAATTCCCAAGAGACATGCATAAGCACAAGAGCTAGGGCAATAGGAATTAAGTCCCAACCACAATTGTATTGAATTGTCAAAAAGAGTTCAAACTTGCTAGAATATAAGTAATATGGGTGAACACATGTGATTGAACTTTTGAACCCTCACCGGATGTGTATCCGCTCTATTCACTCAAGTGTTTAAGGGTCAATCCACTCAATTCTCTTCTAATCATGTTTTCCAAAGTTTGGTTTTCTTCTAACAATCAACACTTATTTAATGCATGCATACATTCATCATGAGGTCTTTCATTTAGGTTGTAATGGGGTTAGGGTCAAGGTAGGATCATGTATGGTTAAGTGGGCTAGGATTTGAATCTTTGATTAGCATAGACTTTCCCACCTAACTATGTGATGACCTATACAAGTTCCAACTATTCTAACTACCCATTCTTCACTTTTTCTTACACATTCATGCATTCTATTCTATAACACTTATGCATTGATTCCTTTTTATTGAACTTCACCTTGGGGCATTTTGTCCCCTTTTTATTATTTTTCTTCTCTTTTTTTTCTATTTTTTTTCTTTTTTTTTCTTTTTCTCTTTCTATATACACATTTTTTTCTTCTTTTCTTTTCTCTCTTTTTTTTCACTTTTTTTTCTTTTTTTTCTTTTCATTTTTCTTTTTCTTTTAAACTATATACAAGAACATCAATGCATAAGGTCTATACATTTAGTCAATACATGAGTATGTACCCAATTCCTAAACATGAAAGTGTACTACCCCTTTTTATCCCATCCAATGTTCCCAAACCTCACCAACTTTGAATGATAAACACTCTCACTAGCCTAGGCTAATCGAAGATCCAAACAAGGACTTTTCATTGGTTTTCCGCCTTGGGCTTGTAATGTGCTAAAATGAGAATAAGTTGGTTAAGCATAGGCTCAAAATTGGCTAACAATGGAGAGTAGAAGGTAGGCTATTTGGGTAAGTGAGCTAATAAAATAATGGCCTCAATAATATAAATGCATAAATACAAGAAATAAATGGACATATAGAATCAAGCAAATCAAGGATCATAATCATAGAAAGAGAGCAATTTCACACAAGAATGGAAGATAAGTGGTTATAAAATGTAACCACATCAATAGGCTCAAGTCTCACAAGCTTGTGTTCTCAATTCAATACATGCTTCACAAGGTATGAAATTCAAGCAAGTTTCACCAAAAATCTTCTTTCAATCAATTGGGTTAGTGCTTTATGTCTAAACTTCTTGAAAAATCTCAATGTTTGACTAAGCATTGTTGTGATTGAAAAATCCAAAAATTTCCTTAGTTTACCCTTTCCTTTTACTTAAAACCAATTTCTTATGCAAAAGGGTGACACTAAGTTTGCAATTCAAAGTAGGATTTCTAATCACAACCACAAACTAAAAAGAAAGATAAGCAAAAAATGTATAAAGAAAAATTCAACTAAAAGTATGAAAGCTAAAGATATCCACAAGCATCAAAAACATCAAAATATCTAAAATCCAAAATAAGCAGTAAAGGTATCCAAAACGAACCAAAGTAGCAAGAGTATCTAAAATAAGCTCAAAATGCATCAAATATATACAAAAAGGTATGCAAAATAAGATAACTAGGAGAGAGTGGCCAAAAAAATTCACCGGTCCTCTAATGATGCCACCGGCTACCTCCCCACACTTAAGATCAAGCATCGTCCTCGATGCTAAACCGGAGGATCAGTGGAAGGTACAACAGTGGGCTCTGGCTCTGGCTCCTCATGGGTCTGTGGTGGCTCTATAGTGTCAGGGGCAACTGGAGGTGCATCCTGCTGAGTCGGCGCCTCCACATCCTCCTCCTAATGATCCTGCTCATCGGAGGCCGGAGAGTCTGTAGCGGAGGTAACTCAGCGCCAAGAGAGATGAGCACTTGATCCATCCGATCCAGTCGGCGTCTGACATGGAGCCTCTCTCGCTCTAAAAACCGAAACAAACGCTGGACCAGTAGGTAAGTAGGCTTAGGTACTGAAGGTGGAGCTGTCGATGAAGATGGAGCTGCTGGTGTAGAAGCGGATGGGGCTGCTGAAGGTCCGGCTGTCCCTACCACCGCTCTAGCTCTAGATCGGCGTCTAGCCGGGGGTCTCTCAGTCACCCAAGTACCCCAAGGAATAGTGACCTCCTTAGCACCGTCCTCTGGCGGCGGTGGTATCACATCATCATCGTGGCTAGGAACATCCGCCAGTGATGCCATGCTGGTAATCAGGACAGGAAAAGGCAGGAGGCCCCGAATATGGGCTCGTCACATGCTCTGTCGGATCAATCGGGGAAAATAAACTTCCTTTCCCTCCATAACACAGCCAATCAAGAGTAGCATCTCCATAGGGATCTCAGAAAAGTGAGTGGTGGGCAAGACATAGTGGGCAAAGATCATCTGCCAAGTCTTGGCCTCTCTGGTCAAGTGAGCAAATAGCATCCCCTTAGGCTTGGTATTGTTGGCATCCATAACCCATGTAGCATCTGGTAAACCGATCACGCGCCTAAGCGCCTCATAATCAAAGGTCATGGTATGGATAGCCATCTCTGCCTGCTGATGGGCACACAAGTCATCAGGAATATGTCGGCACTGTAATGCCTCCCCAATGGCAGTCTCCATAATCATGATCTCTCTACCCCTCACCTGAACCGAATCCAAAGTGGGACGGAAGAAGTTGCAGTAGAATTCCTTCACCCAAGAGATGTTAATATCCCCCAAATCTCTGTCAACAAAATCGAGACCCAACTCAAGGATCCGGCTAGAAATGGACCGTCGGACATCATTGGGTAGGAGCAATTTCTTCTCGATATTCAGCTTTGTTGTTCGATATTTGGAAAATCGAAGCTCACAGTAGAGATTGGGAAACTTAGTCGGATTGGTAGAAGGTAACTGCTGATTTTCTTTTTCTTCGTCATTTAAAGGATTCTTAGCATAATGCTTGCAGATGGAGGGGATAGAAGGTGCAGAGTGTTTTCTTTTCTTGGAAGAGGTGGCGATAGCCTTTCCTTTATCCGACATCCTGAAAGAGAAATATAATAGAGTATAAGCAATGAAACACTTAGCATGTAACAAAGAAGGCATGTTCAGGATACAATTGGCTAATAACAATCATGATGTTGAAATGAACTTGAAAAGAATTAGTAACAAGTAAGCATAAGTGAACAAATAAACCAAGAATGTTATCTTCATTAAAGGCAACAACTCTTATTCAAAAGGCAATGATATCATCATATTTTTGAAAGAATTGTTAAAGAGGGTTAAGAGTGAGTAGAAGTTAAATGGTTAAAGAAATTAGTGAGTTAGAAAAGTGGATTAGTGGTATGACGATATTTAGGCTCAATTAAAAGAGAAGTTGTGGTTCATGTTCACAATGAATGATGCAAATCCGGGAAGTGGAAAGGCAACGAAAATTAGCCCAAAATTGAAATAAAGACCAGAGTGAAACTAATTTTCTTGAAAATCGGGCAGCATTCTGGCTTAAAATTGGACATTTCCGGATAGCAAAATAGCACAAATAGCAAGAAGGCAACATCAAATAAACACAGCAGCAGTGAAATAGTATGCAGGCAACACAAATTGCACAAAATAGTACCCCAAAAAGCAGCATACACACCCAAGGAAACAGACAGCAAAGATGCACATACGGAGCACTTATCAGGCCTAGAATCCTCTATCCAGTCCTAGCTACCTAACAGAAAATATTTCTATCTACTCCTAACATGCAACATTTGAATTCAACTAACTAATAGACAATTACAGTAACTAACAAAAATGAACAATTAAAAAGGAAAAATAGAAAAACAGAAATTGAGCAGGAACCTGGGAGCTGGGATGAACTGAGAATAGTAAGGGGGACTAGAGAGGGGTGGTGAATTGAGCCGCCGTGGGTGGTGGCGGTGGGGATGGCCGGCTGCGGTGGTTTGGCCGAAAGGAAGATGAGGTAGGGAGTGATAGGGGAATTTGAAATGATGAAAGAGAGGGAAGGGGGCCGCCGAGTGTTGCCGCTGGCAGTGATGGTGGAACGACAGCGGTGGTGGCTACGGACAGCGGTGAGGGTGAGAGACTAAGGCGGAGAGAGAGAGTGGATGAGAGAGAGAGAGAACGAAGTGAGTGGAGGAGAGAGAGAGGGTCGATGGGAACCGGTGGTGGTTGCCGCTGCTGTGCGGCGGTTATGGCAGAAGAGGAGAAGAAGATGAAAATGGAGGTTGGGAGGGGGAAGAGAGAAGGTGCGCGACTGCGCAGTGTGCGTCGCGCATTAGGGTTGTCCAATGTTTTGAATCGACGCAAGCGCGCACCTTGCGCGTCCGCGTACATTGAGGAAAATGGAGATCCACGCGTGAGCGTGGAGTGCGCTCCAGCGTGGATTGGCAGATCATGCAAGGGTTCGTGCGCGTACAATGCGCGCACGCGTACATGGGAGTGGGCCTGAGGCTTAGAGTGGGCTTAAGGCACGCCCAACTCTCGGGTCAGAAGCCTAGAGTGGTGGCAGCATGTAAGGGACGCGTGCGCGGCAAGCGCGCGTCCGCGTATATTGGTAATACGTGATAAGGCGCGTTAGCGCAATGCGTGCGCTCACGTCTGTTCCTTCCTGGCCACATGGGCGCGCACGCGGCAAGTGCGCGTCCGCGCATATCGAATTGGGCCAGGGGCTTAAAGCTGGCCCAGATCCGGCTCAACTCTCTGTGGCTTGGCTAAAAAATTTGCAGCAGCAGATCGACGTGGGCGCGGCAGGTACACGTCCGCGTACATGTCCTTGTTCTCATGATCGGCGCGCACGCACGTAGTGCGCGTCCGCGTGGGTCATGTTGGGCTCAGGGCATAATGTTTGCCCAAGAGGGGCCCAACTCTCGGTTACGTAGGTGATGATGCATCCGCACAGAGACGCGTGCGCGTACATGGTGCGCGCGCATCCACCCCCTTTTTTTTTTTTAGAAAATGCCTAAAAGCTCTAAATTGCCCAAAGACTCCCCATGATGCCTACAACTCCTTATTTAGTCAAAAACCACACACTTTCTAAAATGTAAGTTGGTTTGAGATTTATTCCATTTCTACTAAGCACAACATACATGTTAATATGCTAGCAACTAATGTACACAAACAAGCTAATTATGAGATGAAAAACTACCTACAATGGTAACTCAAATAATTTATTAAACAAAATTAGAAGAGAGTGGAAAGAGTTTACCATGGTGGGGTGTCTCCCACCTAGCACTTTTAGTTAAAGTCCTTAAGTTGGACATTTGGTGGAGTCCTTGCTAGGGTGGCTTATGCTTGAACTCTTCTTCGAATCCCCACTAGTTTTTACACTTCCAATAGCCTCCGGGGTCCCAACTTAAACGTACTAGGCTTCCAAGGGGGCCTAAGCAAGTAACAAGGCTCCTAAGTTGATAGTGGTCTATGTATGTTCCAGGGTCCCATACTTTATTTGTCAACCCCTTTTCTTCTTGATCTTTATGCTTCCAATAGGGTGACAAACTTATTGAATTCTCTTTGTGACTCATACTCATCATCCTAATTCCATTGAATTTGGCTTCACTCCACTTTTGAAACTCTAAGTTTGATCTCCCATCCTTTATGCACCTTGATTTAAATTGTCCACCAACATCTAATCCGTTCTTACTCTCTAGCCCACAAAGAGTTCTAAGTTGACCATCCCTTTCTAATAACGCATATTGATATGGGCCAAGAAAATTAAAGGATGAGATGATTACCCATTCAATTTGTAATTGGGATGGCGACTTAGCTAGGAAGATATCCAATGGTCTTGACATTGTAGGTTCCACTTCCTTTGGCTCCTCCATGATGATTCCCATCTTTTGATAACTTTCTTTAAATTCTTCTTGTTTGCCAACTTCCTCCAAACCTTTATCATTGATCAAGTCATGTGTTGGAGGTTGCGCACCCTCCTCAACATTGGTTTCACATTCGATGGGAGAAGCTTCAACAAGATCACCATTGTCACTTGATGTAGAGTTATTTTCGTTGATGGAGCTTCCTTCTTGTTCAATCTCCTTTAGGTCTTCTTCCACTTCTTTATCTTCAACAATCTTCATTTCCTCCGCTTGTTGCAACACACACTCCATTTCCTTATGCTCAACTTGAGACTCTAAGGTCTCCCTCATACCTCCCTCTTTGGTTGCTTTTTCACAATCATCCGTGAACTCATTTTGCTTGTGATATGAATTCCAAGAATCCATCTTTTGACGGATGGTTGCTTGAAGTCGATCCATTTCTTCCTTGAAACGATCCCTTAATTCTTGTTCCGCTTTACTAACATAAGTAGGATCATATTGCTCCTGGATTAATGGACATTGATATGCTTCCATGGAGGTTTGTGGCGGAGAGGGGAAATCATGATATAGTTGGAAAGGAGGTTCATCAAAGCTTTGAGGTGGGAAGTTATTTTGGTTATTGGTAGAGGGTGGAATTATACGAGACGTAAATTCTTGGAGGGTAGAGGTGAAACTAGTGAGTGCGGTTTGGAGCTCTTCTTGCTCTTGAAGAATGATACCTAGTGTATCATCCATGGGAACTTGGGTTGGAGGGTAAAAATGTTGGAGTGGTGGTAATTCAAGGGTTGCTTGTTCATAATCGTCACAAGGGTCTGCATAGGGGGAATATAGATTTGGATCATATGTGGGCAATTGGTGGAAATAAGATGTGGGTTGAGAATATGGTGCATAGAATGGTGGTGGTTGAGTGGTATGACCATGATAAGAATCATCATATCCATAGGAATGATATGCATTATAGGAAGGATTACCATCGTAGTAACTTGAGGGGGAAGGTTGCCATGATGATTGCTCATATGGATATGACTCCCTTCTTAAGAATTCATCTCTCCCATAGTGTGAGCCATCATCCAAGTTTTCATCGCCTACAATATAGTCATAGTCATATCCAAAACCACAAGGATGAGAATTCATAGTGGCAAATAAAAACAAAACTAATAGAGATCTAAAACTAATGAAAACCAACAAACAAACAAAAGACAAACTTATTCACAATATTCACATATTTACATTCACCAAAAACATGGCACTCATGCGCATTCCCCGGCAACGGCGCCATTTTGATAAATGAATTTTTGCCGGGATAGAAATTATCAAGTAATCAATCGTAGTATAGTCTAAACCGACGCAAAATCCATCATCAAACAAATCTACAATCTATAATCGAGAGTATTAGTCCCGAGTCGTTCTTCCCTAGGAATGCTACAAGGATGCATGTTATTGGTTAAGTGGTCTTTTGTTGCTTGAAGAGTGTGGCATAAAAGTGCTAATAAAAGAAAACAGCAATCAATCAATATTAAAAGCCTTGGCCAAGGTTGAACATCGGAAGTCCCATCACTATAGCTTCCTTCAATTGTGATAACAAAGGAGTGTTGCTTCACTTAGTTAACCCCTAATTATAGAGGAAAGTCAAGTAAAAGTAACTAACTTGAGTCACAAGTCCTAGTCTTACCCTAGGGAAGTCTAGCTTTAGTGCACTCTAAGTCAATTAGCAATTTTCAATTCTTAATCAACCATTGACATCCATTATTCAAGTGTCTCCAATGACTCAACCACTAGGCCAAGTGAGGGGATGCTACTCCATATCTAAAGTTGGCATTTTCTCAAACACTTGGAGAGCAAGAATGAAAGACATAGTAAAATTGAGAAGAGAATTAGAATCAAGGCAATTCAACACAAGAGATTAACAAGAATCAATAATGAACAACAATGAAAATGAGATCTTCAATGAATTAATAGAATCCAAAAACAACAAAGTTAAACCTAAGATCTATGAGAATTGAACAATTACAAACACTAATTGAGATTAGAGAAGATGATCTACAATATGAACAAAGTAAATTGAGTGTTGTAATAGATGTCACCAAGAAATGGTTGAGAATTGACAAAATGAAGATGAATCCTAGAGAGAGGTTGGAGTCTCTCTCTCTCTACAAATGTAACTAACTAAAAATATCTACAAAAGATGTAAAAATGAGTCTATGGATGTAAATGTGTGTCAATCCCCTTCAATCCTTGGTTCTTATATGCAAATAGGCGCCAAAGTAGGTTGCTGAAACCTTCCAAAATCGCCAGGCACGTGTTGCAATAACAAAATCACGTGCGGACTACGACGCGTGCGCGCACGGTACGCGTGCGCGTCCCTGGCTTATTCCACAATGTGCGCGCGAGCGCATTGTGCGCGTGCGCGTGCTTGGCCGAGATTAATTCTTTGGCTTTTTGTGCTTCTCTCCACTTGCATGCTTCCTTCCTTGCTCCTTTGATCCATGCCTAGCCTATTTCAACCTGAGATTACTAGCAAACACATCAAGGCATCTTATGGAATCAAGGATGCGTTAGAATTCATCAAAATAAGGCTTAGAAAGCATGTTTTTACACTTAAGCACAAATACAGGAGAGATTACAAAACCATGCCAATTCATAGGTTAAATGCTAGAAAAGGTTATCAAAATACCCTAAATTCAATACAAGATAGACCCTAAAAATGGGGTTTATCAGCGCCATCCTCCACCCCCGCGCGTGCACCCTCTGCTCGTGGATCTCCGAGGACAGCGAAGACGGCGCGACCACACGGAACGGCGACGGCGACTTCTTCTCCTCGCGATGGTGACTTCTTCTCCTCGCGACGATGACAGGTCAGACCCGCGCCTCCTCTTTCCTGCGGCTGAGCTCTCTCACGCCCGTTCTTCTTTTGGTGTGCCATGGCGGCGGCGGCTGGCAACTCGGCGGTGACGGCGATGCCCACCGTTGCTAGCCCGTGCATCTCTTCCTTCCCTGCTTTCTCTCATTCCCATACTTTCTTTTCCTTTTTCCTTTCTTTCAGTGAGCCAAGTGTATGTGTTCAGGATAAGGAGGTTGCGACTGCTGATTGGGTTAGGGGAAGATGGCAACTGGTTAGGGTTTAGCTGAGGGGGTAATTTGGTAATTTAGGCAACAAGAATTAGGGTAATAGGGTTAATTTTGTAATTTCAAATAAAAGTAGGGATAGTATAGTAATTAGAAATAAATTCTAATCCAACAATAATAATGTATAAAATACTATTTGTTCATCAATATCACAATTATTTTCAATAAAATGTCCAAATCAAATAATCAGAAATAATATACTTAATTTCTTCATTTTCCAAAATAGCAGTATCAATATTCTAAAATATTAATTATTTAGTCCAAAATCATAAAAAAATCTTTTTTATTTCACAACTACTAACTGTATGATTTAAATATAGAAAATAATCCAATAATTGTAAAATTGGATAATAACCATAACTTATCTCAAATTCAATAAATCAAAACTTGCCTTAATTATCTTTAATAAAATGATTTCTGAAATTAAGGCTATAAATAACTATATGATTTGAGACTTGTTCACAAAAAGACTTTTCAAAAGTTCTGGGTCTTACAAGAAGAGAAACTAAATTAAAGGAACATTGAACCTGAATTTGATGAAGAAATAAACCTAAAACTAAGAGAATCCTAAAACCTAGAGAGAGGAGAGAGCTTCTCTCTCTAGAAACTACATCTAAAACCTAAAATTGTGTGAATGAGAAGTTGTCTTTGATTCTTCCACTCTGCAGCCTCTAATCTGTGTTTTTCGGGGCAAGAACTGGGTCAAAAATAGCCCAGAAATCACTAGGGGCGAATTCTGATACGCTGAATTTTCGCAGATGCACGCGTGCACATCGCCTAGATGTACAACCACTAAAACTGCATTATTTAGACCTCTGTAGCTTAGGTTATGGTCGATTTAGCACGAAGAGGTCAGGCTGGACAACTCAGCAATTCCTTCAATTTCTTGTATTCCTTCCACTTTTGCATGCTTCCTTTCAATCTTCTAAGCCATTCCTGCCCTATAAACCCTGAAATCACTTAACACACATATCAACGCATCGAATGGTAATAAGAGAGGATTAAAATTAGCAAAATTAAGGCCAACGAAGCATGTTTCCAATCATAGCACAAAATCAGAAAGGAAAATGTAAAATATGCAATTTCTATAAATAAGTGTGAGATTAGTGGATAAAATCCACTCAATTAAGTACAAGATGTACCACGAAATAGTGGTGCATCAATAGAGCTCGACGCAATGGTCGCGTGGTCGTAAACGATGCGTCAATCGGAGCTCCGGATCAAAAGTTATGTTCAATGGAAGTTGGAGGTGAATTGGAACAAGGGTTTCATGTTTCCCCCTTTCCCTTTGTGTATTTGCAGCGTGTGTGTTGTTTTGAAGGGGAGAGAGAGTGCTGAGCTTCTAATTAAAAGGGAGCTTGGCTGGGCCTTGGGCCCAACATGGGTTCGGTTGTCCCAGTTTGGCCTGTTCGGCCCAATCTTGGGCCGATTTCTTTAAAACTGGTACCAAAATTCTCGTTGTTTTTTCTATCATATTAAACCATAAAAATCTCATTTGTCACTTTCTAGAATATATTTTAATTTATGGGTTAATTAGCCATTAATTAACTGGATTTTACATTTCTCGTTAGTCTTGGTCACTTTCCAACTCTCCATCATCATTAATAGTTTGGAAGTCAAGATTGAAACCTGAATTATAATGTTATATATTTGAGAAAGAGTAGGTAGCTAGGATGCCAAAAATAGAAAAAATTTAATTAAATGAAGAATTAATAGAATAACAAAGTCCAATAGAATAATGAAATATGAATATCAAATGCTTTTCAATTTTTCACGTTCTTGTACTTTGAGTACAAAATTTAGGAGAATTGTTCTGAATTCTTACTGAGCTACTCTAGCAGAATTTTTAGTGCACATAAAGTTTTGAATTTCGTAGGACTTGATTAACCTTTCTCAAGTTCCTTAGTACCATCAAAAGCTATTTTTGAAAAATCTTTAATAGATGAAATATCATTAACTAAAAGAGACTAATCCATACATAAATCTCATAGCCTCAAAAGTTTCATTTAATGATTATGCCATGCACAAGAAGATATAATACACACTTAACATTACATTATCTAAAGTACCTTCTTCAGCTTGAATAGCCTATTCCATAGACTGCATAACATCCTCAAGTGATGGCAATCACATTCTATAATTGAGCGAGTTACCATAACCTTTAAGAATATAAGCCTCCAAGTCATCGGTTCACTCCAGCAACATAATCTATTTACACAAGAATGAGCATTTTAAGAATTCATGGCATCCAAACAGCAAGGAAAAAGGTGCAGTGACATGTTAACATGGTGGTTGTAGAAACAGGAAAAATAAGCTAATTTTTTCATGCCCATTCAACAATAACAACTTTCTAGGCATTCAAACTTCAGTTTAATAGAAAAACCACCTTTATGGAATCTACAGCTTCATTTCAAGATAAAAAAAAGTGGAAAAATCATATCAAGATATCAAAGTGTCATTTTATTATCTTCAGTTTTGATTTCTCTTTTGGTGCATTGTTGTTTGTGTTATTTTGGTTTGTTAGTTCTAATCTATCCTAATTTACATAAAAATAAAGAAAAAGTAGATCATTAGGTCACAAAATAGACTCATAGTATCATTACAAACGTACCACAGAAGGGCAAGAAAGATTACATGCTAGATTGGTAATGTCTAATAAGGATGCTTACTGTCAAATAAAAACAAATTAGGTAATAGAATAGTAATAAGAGAATCAAACACTATAATATCACTAAGATTTTCCTTTTCTTCTAATAAAAACATCAAAGATTATAGATAAACTCAGAATGAAAAACATGGTGAAAACCAACAGCAAAAGAGAATGAAGAAATGTTACCTATTTACACAAAAACCAAAGAGATGATATATCCTGCCTCGTAAAATTCAGTCCATAGCACCCATTTACCTATTTTCAACAGTTTAAAATTCAGATCAAATCGTTATCTTCGCAATTTTCAGATCTCAGATCTGGAAATATTCAAATGACCAGGAAATATGATAATCATAAGCTCGAAACTCCCAGGAAATGACTTCAACCCAATGTTCTCCATCATCATGTTTAGCACCACCGCTTATGCTCAAAAGAACCGAAAAGATGTCAAAAAAGGGGGGGAAGGAATCAAAATAGGAGAGGGGCAACCAAGATCCAAATCATAGTGAAAAGTATGGCACTTCACCTAGAAAAACTCCTCGAAACCCTCGCTTGTGACCAGACAGCTACAGAGGAGGAGACTGGTAAGTGTTGAATCCGTATTCTCTAAAACCGTCACCATCTATCGGCTCAAACAGTTTGCCGGGGCCGATTGGGTGGAAATCTACAGTCCTACTGGAAGAGTGACATGGCGGGCTGTAAAAGCCACGACCGCTAGAGCGGAAGTGCCTGGGGCTTCGATGAGAGTTGTGGTATGTCATCAGAGAATCGAAGAAGCGAGAGTGTGGCCTCGAAGAGTGATGGTGGCAGTGAGAATCATCGTTGTTGTTGTTGTTTCCGTAGCAGCACCCTTTGTACCTATCTAGCTTTGCCAACACTAAATTAGAATGTAGAAAATCACTCTTGGGGTTGAAGGGTAAGAAGGAAAAGAAAATAGAGAAAGGAAGAGAGTGGGCAGCAAGTAACTCACCCACTCCTTTTGACTTCAACCACTTATCTGACAATGCTAGGAGAAATAAGGGCCAGCGGTAGGGTTTAGAGTTCGAAGAAATCATCATCTCTGGCACCAAATCACTAAGAATCATCTGCATGTAGGAAGAAATCTGGAGAAGTGACACTTGAGCGGCAGAATCAGAAGCGAACACATGCACATTGCAGAGGGGTTGCCACGCAGGAGGAGAGTTTCCACCTTAAATGGGAGTCGGCCTGAAACGCGGGGAGCTCTCCAGCTCGGAGAAGAAAAGACATGTATGTTATTGTTTATAGATTTGGTTTGATTTGATTTTTTTAGACCAACCAAACTAAACCAAATTAATTAAATTGGTTTGATTCCATTTTGAGTTTCTATGTCACTAATTCAAAAAATTTCCATGTCTTGTGTAAGAACCAGAATTGGCTAATCATTTAATTAAAATAAAATAAAAATATAATTTAATTGTCCGAAATAGGTTGAAAATAATAAGAAAGATTACAACAAAAAATTTAATGAAGAAAATAAAATTTAACTTAAAAATATTATTTATCGCATAAAAGCACGTACCGGCTCAAATTGGGTTGGCATCATGAGTGATATACCACTTTAATGAGAAATTCAACTCATTTTCTTTGCCGAAGAGAGTGAGGTACGTTGGTGAGAAGAGAGGAGAAAAGGGTTTGAGTTTATTATTCACCATCCTTTTCCTTGGCTCTTATCTTGAGCTACGAAACTCCGATTTGTGTATCTTTTCTGACCACGCAAAGCTCTCACTGAGTCTGTCATTTCTAGCTAATCAAAGTAGTAATATTCTCGAAATCCGTGTTCCAGTTCTTTGCCCTATACATTTTTGCATTTCGGGTATAGTTTTTTAGTGGGTTTTGTAATTTTGGTTGTTTAGGAGTGATCTAACATTGGATTATTGTTGGGTTTTGTCCCAATCTAGTGTGAACAAGGTAAGATTTCACTAAACCCTTGTGTATAGTTGATATTGTAAACCCTTGTATTAATTTTTGGGTATGTTGTGTGTATTAGAGTGAATTTGGTGTTGTGTGGAGTGCTTGCTAATTTGGAGGCTTGGTGAACTTGTGAAAGAGATCGTTTAGGTGTTTTAGATTGTGTGAGAATTGGCCAAGGTATGGTTTCAATTTTTTTTAGCTAATATGTAATGTTGTGGGCAACTTAGACTAGTGGCCTTAAGAAAGGATTGAATGATTGGGTGTATGATTAATTATATGCAAATTATTATGTTTGATGATGATATTGAGTCTTGGATATGTGTGATTAATTGGAGGAAGATTTGATACGTTATATAAATGAAATGTGGTGTATAATGATGATGTTTGAGACTGAAATTAATTGTTAATGTTGATGTAGAGTTAAGGTGATTATTAATGATTAATGACAATTGAGGAAGATTATAAGTTTTGATGATGATGATGAATAGATGAATAATGATTGTGATGGATATTGTTAATGGTTGATGGTGTTGTTGATGATTTTGTTGATATTGGTATTGATGAGGATTAATGGAAGTTGTAGATGTTAGGATTTTTTTGAATGAGTGGAGAGAGTGACAATTCGAAAAAATTAGGCATTGGAATGATTGGAAAAGCATTGAAGACTATTTTTATATTGTTTTGGGTATGGTTAGTGATAAACCCCATTTTAGGGTTTATCTTGTGCTTGATTTAGAGGATTTTATAACCTTTTACCCACATTTATCCATTGAAATAGCATGGTTTTATAACTTCTCCTTTAATTGTGCTTAAGAGTGAAAACATGCTTTTTAGGTCTTAAAATAAATAAATTTAATTCACCTTGATTCCATTAGATGCCTTGATATGTTTGTTAAGTGGTTTAAGGTTTAGGAGGCAAAGATTGGATCAAGGGAATGAAGAAAGAAAGCATGAAAAGTTGGAAAACTCATGAAGAAATGAAAGAACCGGAAAGCTGCCAAGCCGACCTCTTCACACTTAAATGACCATAACTTGAGCTACAGAGGTCCAAATGATGCGGTTCTAGTTGGGTTGGAAAGCTAACATCCGGGGCTTCGAAATGATATAAGATTTGTCATAGTTGCTATACGTATAAGGATGCGTACGCGCACTGTATGCGTACGCGCCGTTGGTGCACGTGGTTCACTTCATGCAAACTCGTGGCTAGCGAATTTACAAGCCTTGTGGGCCCAATCCAACTCATTTCTGATCCTATTTAAGCCAAGGATTGAAGAGGGATGGAGATGTTAGTTACCATTAGCATAGTTTAGTAGTTAGAGTTAGTTTCTAAAGAGAGAAGCTCTCACTTCTCTCTAGGATTAGGATTAGGATTAGGTTTAGTTCTTAGATCTAGATTTTAATTCATTTTCTTCTACTTCTACCTTTCAATTCTTTGTTGTTACATTCATCTTCCTCTATTCTTTTGTTGTAATTTCCTTTATGTTGTTCTTATACTTTGTTGTAGATCTACTTTTGTTCCTCCTATTCTCTTTCAATTCAATTAGAGGTAATTCATAATAATTGTGTTCATTTGATTTGTTGTTGTTTAGTTCCTTGTAATTGAGTAGTGTAAATTTACTTTTCTTGCAATTTTACTATGCTTTCCTTTTATGCCTTCCAAGTGTTTGATGAAATGCTTGGTTGGATTTTAGAGTAGAATTTTATACTCTTGGCTTGGAAAGGTAACTTAGGACCTCTTGAGTTACTAATGTCCAAGTAATTGATGATTGGGATCCATTGACTCTAGTTCTCACTAATTGAATTAGTGGAGAGTTAGGACTTATGGACTAGGATTGATATAGCTCATTTGACTTTCCTTTACTACTAGTTAGAGGATGATTTAATGAGATTAATCCTTGCCAATTCTCATATTGTGGTTAGTGATTAGGATAGAGATCCTTGACCACCAACCCTTACCAAGACCTTTTTAGGCCTTAGTTTACTTTCTTGTCATTTATCTTTCATGCTTCTTATCAAAACCCCAAAATAACTCACAACCAATAACATGACACTTTATTATAATTCCTAGGGAGAATGACCCGAGGTTTGAATACTTCGGTTTATAAATTTTAGGGGTTTGTTTTAGTGACAAACAACTTTTTGTATTAAAGGATTAGTGATTGGTTTAGAAACTATACTTGCAACGAGAATTCATTTGTAAATTCTAAACCATCAAAAATCTAATCATCAAAATGGCGCCGTTGCCGGGGAATTGCAATGATGTTATGTTATTGGTTATTGTATATATGTGAATATTGTGAATAGCTTGATTTTTGGACTGCTTGTTAGTTTTTGCTAGTCTTAGTATTTTGTTTCATTATTTCTTATTAGTTTTTTGTTTCTTATTTTCTCTTGCTACCATGAATTCTCACTTTGGCTATGAGTGTAGTTACAATTATGTTGTAGGCGATGAGAACTATAATGAGAATGTGTATCAAGGATGGGATAACCAAAGGTGGGAGGAGCCATATGCTTATGATCAATCCTCTTGGCAACAACCTCCACCAATGCACTATGAAGAAGAGCCATTCTATGATGCATACCAATCAAATGGCTATGGTGAATCTCCTTGTAATTTTCAAGAACCACCACCATATGCCTATGAGTCATATCCTCAACATGAACCTCAACCACACTCACAAGCCTATTTTCAACAAACACCTCCATATGACCATGATCCTTACCCACCATACCAGCCTCCTTTTGAACCATATGAGCCATACATAGAACAACAATTCCAAGATTACTACTCCCAAGAACCACCTCAATACACACCACCACCTTACCAAGAAGAACCACCTTCCTATAATGAACCTTTTCTCCAATATGATGAACCCTCCCATCCACCCCAACCTCTAATGGATGAAACCCTCGGTGTTCTTCTTCAAGGACAAGAGAAGATGACAAGAGATGTGCAACAATTCATGACTGCCTTGGATGAGGTGGTAAACCGGCTAGCATCCCAACTTTTGGACACTCAAGGAACTCCCATGGCTACATGTGGAGAATCTAAAGAGGAACATAGCATGAAGGAGAGATTGGAAACTCCGGTGGAAAATGAGGAATGCCACTTTGTATTAGAACAATTGGAGAAGCCTATGATTATTGAAGAAAAGAAAGAAGTGGTTGAAGACTTAGGAGATGCGGAACCTCCATGGGAACCTAGAGTTATAGAAAACTCCTCCAAGAAGTTTGAAGTTGATATTGAGGAGGAATGTGCACAACCTCTAAGGCATATCCCATATGAAGACTTGGAAGGAGTGAAGCAAGAATTGAGTTCCCTTGGTGATGAAGATCATGCATCCAATCTTCTAGGTGAAGAATCCTTTGAATTTGAAGAACCTTCTCCCAATGAATTTGAAAGTGATGTGGAGGTAGATTTCTCTCAACCTCCCATTTATGACTTGAGTGATGGAGAAGAGTTAGATGAAGTTGATGAACAAAGGATTGAGAATGAAGAAGTTTATGAAGAGGTGGAGATTGACAAGGAAGAAAACAAAGGAGTAGAGCTTGCAAGCACATTGGAGACACCTCTCTCCAAGCCGCCACCATCCATTCTCTCATTCAAGTGGGTAAATTTCTTATACTTAAGCTTTGATATTCCCCTTGAATATGATTTGCTTGAGACGGATGGTCAACTTAGAAAAATTAGTAGCTTTAAGAGTAAAAAGGAGATGGTTAGTGGTTGGAAGCATCATTCTAGGTTCATTATGGTCACATGTCCAAAGCTTGATAGCAAAGGTTGGTGTATAACTAGAGTACATGGGTCTAGAAGGATGTTTGGTCACTTTATTGAGAATTCACCTTGCTCACCACCCACATGGATTAATGATAATCAACTTGGAGATGGGTGTGAAGATAAAATATGGGATCCGGAAACACATGAGGATCAACATTGGGAGCCCATGGTTTGTGAAGAACTCCATCAAAGCTTGGAGATATTAATCTTGAATGATGGAGCTTATTGGAAGTCCAAGCATTGGTGGAAGTTCCAAGATGAGTACAAGCACAAGCTACCTTGAGAGAAGCTCCCCATAAGTCCAACTTAAGGACAATAAACAAAAGTGCTAGGTGGGAGACACCTCACCATGGTAACTTCTTTTTATTTTCTCTTTTGTACATATTGGTAGAATTAGTTTAATTTCATGTTCTGTTTAGATCGTTGAGTTTAATTGGTAGTTTGGTATGTTAAATAAAGGTTTATGGTGTTTTGGTAGCTGTTTGGAGGTTTCGAATGCTTAGATTGGTGCCAAAAAAAAACATAACAAAACTTTTTGAAAAACAGAGCATCATCCACGCGTACGTGCACTGCGTGTGTACGCGCACTTCAAGCATTCTCGACCACTTACGCGCACGCATACATGGCGCGAGCGCGTAGATGAAGAAGTTTCACTCCCAGCCAACAAACCCGGGAGTTAGGCCTTCACTGAGCGAATGTTGAGCCCCAGGCCCAACACCATCTGCGCGTACGCGCACCTGGCGCGTACGCGCCCATCATGCTAAATTTGCAATGCCCGCGAAAGCGCACATGCCGCGCGCACGTGGATTAGGCCACCTGCACACCTGGTACTTTTACCAGAGAGTTGTGCCAACTCTGGGCCAACATTGAGCCGCCGGCCTGACTAGCCACCCACACCGACGCGTACTGTACGCGTCCGCACCCCTCTCTCTATTCCACCACCCGCGCGCGCGCGCCATGCGTGCGTGCGCGTGGATGCCCTTTCTTCCATCCATTTCTTTTCTTCCCCTCTTTCCATTTCTTTCCCTTCTTCTTTCTTCTTCCCTCTCCTACCCCTCATCCAACACTTTCAAACACCATGGATAACCATTTATTTTAGTTAGTTAATTGGTTAGTTAGTTAGTTAATTAGTTAGTTTTAGTTTAGTTTTCATTTTATTTTCTCTCTTTTCATCATAAGTGTTGGATTATTGACTATGTTTACTATGCATTGCTGCCTCCTTATTGCCTAAATGCTATTTTAGCATGAATATTTTTAGATAATCTTTGTTGGATTCTATTGTTGAGGTTATATTTTGTTACTTGGTTTTGAGTTTTTCATGCTTACCTTTTGAAAAATACCAAGTAATGAGAATTGCCTTCGAGCTTATAACTCTTTTGAATTGCATGTTGTAGCTAGCCACCATGTGATTTGAACTCTCTCTTTGAGTGGGCAATTTCTTGATGGATGTTGAGCATTTACCTTAATGCATTATGTTCATGATTATATGCATCCATATGTGTTTGGCTTGAATGCTTTTATGCTTCTTTAATGCTTGTTTTACCTTACAAGCTTACTTAAAGCATCTCAAGTACACTAGGATAAGTGAAGTGCATGCTTCTTTTGTGACATCACTTTTTATGCTAGTGTGGGTTCTAAACCGCGCAATTTAGAATTCACATTCCTTATTTGTCATTAATGTCACATTAATTCACTCACCTCATTCTAGTGATTTACCTCATTCCAACAATGTATGCTTCCTTACTCTTATATCTTCTAATCTTATGGTGTTATATTTTTATCTTTCATGACGAATGCACCATGCAAACATGGAAGCGAAAGACAGAACACACAGCAATCTGGAGATTCGCCGTACCCCCTTGCTCATCTTTGAGTGCACCGAGGACGGTGCAAACTTTTAAGTGTGGGGATGTCGTCCGACCGATCGACGATTTTGGGTGACAAATTTCTAATCTCAACACTTTTGCATTTCATTTTAGGATTGTTAATTCATTTTTCTATTTTTGCATATATATACACAATAAGCTTAGTCAAAATAATGAAAATTTTCAAGAATTCTATCTATAGGGCACCAATTGATTTGAGTGAAAACTTTTCATAGAACTTGCTTGAATTATATATGTTATGGATCATGTTTTGAGCTAAGAACACAAGCAAGTGAGATTTGAGCCTAATGGTGTGGTTACATCTTATAACCACTTATTTTCCTTCTTGTGTGCATTATTCTCTTTCTATGATTGTAATCTTTGAATTGTTTGATTCTTTATGTCCATTATTTTGTGTATTCATACATTTATATGATTGAGGCCATCATTTCATTTAGCTTACTTACCCAAAAAGCCTTACCTTTTATCTTCCTTTGTTAGCCAACTTTGAGCCTACGATTAACCCACTTGTTCTTAATTTTAGCACATTAAAAGCTTAAAGCGAAAAACAATAAATGTCCTTAATTTGGATCTTTGATTAGCTTAGGCTAGTGTGTGTGAGTACCATTCAAGTGTGGGAACCTTGGGATATTGGGGGAATAAAAATGTAGTTTTGTATGGCTATTGAAAATATTGGGAATTGGGTACATACCCATGTATTACTCAAATGTAAAACCTTATGCATTGATGCTCTTGTATATAAAAAAAATAAGAAAAAGAAAAGAAAAAGAAAAAAATGATATGGAAAAGAAAAAAAATATAGAAAAAGAAAGAAAAAAGAAGAAAAAGAAAAAAATAAAAAGGGAATAAAATGCCCCAAAGCAAAGTGTAGCTCAACAAAATCAATGCATAAGTGTTGTGAAATGAAAAGGGATACATGAGTATGTGAAAAAAGTGAAGAATGGGTAGTTAGGTTAGCTTTGAAATTGTATAGGGTGTCATAGGTTAGGTGGAAAGTTTAAGCTTATCAAAGATTCAAATTTCAAGCTCACTTAACCAAATATGCATCCTACCTTGACCCTAGACCCATTACAACCTAAAGAAAAGACCTCATGATACTTGTATGCATGCATGAAATATATGTTGATTGTTAGAAGAAGAACAAATCTTGGAAAGCATGATTAGGAGAGAATTGAGAGAATCAACCCTAAACACTTGAGCGAATAGAGTGCAAACACTACCGGTGAGGGTTTGATGCTCAATTACATGTTTTCACCTATGATCATAATTTTCATGTAAGTTTGTAAAAATATTTAATAACTCAATTCAATTGTGGATTAGACTTACTAGTCCTTAGCCCTTGTGCATATATGCTTCTTGGGAATTGATTTATTTTGACCAAGCAATTGCATTCATTTAGATAGTTGTATATAGATAGATTGCATTTAGTTAGTTTCCATTGAATAAATGCCATACCCTTACTTCATTCTTGGTTTTTAGCATGAGGACATGCTTGGTTTAAGTGTGGGGAGGTTGATAAACCCCATTTGTAGGGTTTATCCTGTGCTTGATTTAGGGGATTTTATAACCTTTTACCCACATTTATCCATTGAAATAGCATGGTTTTATAACTTCTCCTTTAATTGTGCTTAAGAGTGAAAACATGCTTTTTAGATCTTAAAATAAATAAATTTAATTCACCTTGATTCCATTAGATGCTTGATATGTTTGTTAAGTGATTTAAGGTTTAGGAGGCAAAGATTGGATCAAGGGAATGAAGAAAGAAAGCATGAAAAGTTGGAGAACTCATGAAGAAATGAAAGAACCGGAAAGCTGTCAAGCCGACCTCTTCGCACTTAAACGACCATAACTTGAGCTACATAGGTCCAAATGATGCGGTTCTAGTTGGGTTGGAAAGCTAACATCTGGGGCTTCGAAATGATATAAGATTTGTCATAGTTGCTATACGTATAAGGATGCGTACACGCACTGTACGCGTACGCGCCGTTGGTGCACGTGGTTCACTTTATGCAAACTCGTGGCTAGCGAATTTACAAGCCTTGTGGGCCCAATCCAACTCATTTCTGATCCTATTTAAGCCAAGGATTGAAGAGGGATGAAGATGTTAGTTACCATTAGCATAGTTTAGTAGTTAGAGTTAGTTTCTAGAGAGAGAAGCTCTCACTTCTCTCTAGGATTAGGATTAGGATTAGGTTAAGTTCTTAGATCTAGATTTTAATTCATTTTCTTCTACTTCTACCTTTCAATTCTTTGTTGTTACATTCATCTTCCTCTATTCTTTTGTTGTAATTTCCTTTATGTTGTTCTTATACTTTGTTGTAGATCTACTTTTGTTCCTCCTATTCTCTTTCAATTCAATTAGAGGTAATTCATAATAATTGTGTTCATTTGATTTGTTGTTGTTTAGTTCCTTGTAATTGAGTAGTGTAGATTTACTTTTCTTGCAATTTTACTATGCTTTCCTTTTATGCCTTCCAAGTGTTTGATGAAATGCTTGGTTGGATTTTAGAGTAGAATTTTATACTCTTGGCTTGGAAAGGTAACTTAGGACCTCTTGAGTTACTAATGTCCAAGTAATTGATGATTGGGATCCATTGACTCTAGTTCTCACTAATTGAATTAGTGGAGAGTTAGGACTATGGACTAGGATTGATATAGCTCATTTGACTTTCCTTTACTACTAGTTAGAGGATGATTTAATGAGATTAGTCCTTGCCAATTCTCATATTGTGGTTAGTGATTAGGATAGAGATCCTTGACCACCAACCCTTGCCAAGACCTTTTTAGGCCTTAGTTTACTTTCTTGTCATTTATCTTTCATGCTTCTTATCAAAACCCCAAAATAACTCACAACCAATAACAAGACACTTTATTGTAATTCCTAGGGAGAACGACCCGAGGTTTGAATACTTCGGTTTATAAATTTTAGGGGTTTGTTTTAGTGACAAACAACTTTTTGTATGAAAGGATTAGTGATTGGTTTAGAAACTATACTTGCAACGAGAATTCATTTCTAAATTCTAAACTGTCATAAATCTAATCATCAGTTAGTTTGGTTTTTCTTTGAGGATTTTGAAAACTAGAGGCTTTGATAACTTCGGTTAAAAAACCTTGTGTTATGACGAACTTTAACGAGCCATAACTTGGCTTCCTGACCCCCCAATTTTGATGAAACTTGATTTAAAAGAAAGTTAGGTCTGTGAAGTATGTGCGTTTGAAGAACGGATAAAAATGATTTAAAACTAAAAAAAGTTATGCACATCTGAAGTTTGGTGTTGAAAACGGAATTCTGCAGCAAAACAGCTTTTTCTGAAAATTGGGTGGTATGCGTACGTGGAATAGAGCATGCGTACACGAGATTTTCCATTTTTACACTGTCGTGTACGGGGCAATTGGCATGCGTATGCGACAATCCTTTCTATTTCAAACTCTCGCATACACAGACGATGCACGCGTATGCGACTTTGTCAAAATGACACCCATGCGTAAGCAAGACAATGCATACATATGCATGACCTTGTTTTGCTGAAAGATATAATTATGTTTTTAAGCACTCCTCTAACCTTCAAAACCTCTTTTATCATTGTTTAAGACCCCTAGCTTAGGCTTTGGGATGAGTGAGAGGACTTTGGGTAAATTAAAAAGGTTATTTGGTTATGAGTTTAGAGCCAATGACTTAGGTTTTGGGAGGTTTGTGGATGAAATTAGTGAATGTTGAGTTGTGAAGTATTTCTTTGAGGAGAAGTTGATAAATGAGTGAGGTTAAGCAATATCCTAATTGAATGGTGTAAGAACTTGAAAGATTTTGAGAAATGAGAATGATTATAATGAAGTTGAGAAATTGAGAACTGATGATGGTTATGATGAGTTTGGAACTTGGAAATGAATGATTAACTTGTTGGATACTGAATGTGAGCCAGGCACTATATCCCTGGGTTAATAGTGAGCAGGACACGATATCCTTGGGATAAATTATGATGATATATTGTTTTGGTAAGTCGCTATGCATCTCGAAAAGGACGGTGGTTAATCCCGCTTGCCAAGGTAGCAACACCCGCATAGTGGCTGTGGCAGTCTCCCACCTATGTTTGGATGTGAGGGCTAAGGTAGTATCCCACTCGCATAACCTTCTCTGCCACAAGAGTGAGTCGGGCACTCTATCCCTAGAATGCGCATGATAGTGAGCTGGGCACTATATCCCTGGGTGCACAAGAGTGAGTATTACACTATATCCCTGGGCGTGCCAAAAAGGCTACATCCGAACGGATGTGTCAGGTTGGCAACTTTGAACTGACAATATAATATCACAGCCAATAGGATAGGCATTCATCATATGCATATTCTATATGTTTGTTTGCTTTGCTTAACTTCTGTTATGCCAAAATGAATCACATACTTACTTGCTATTTTAATTACTGTATTTGTATATTACTTGTGCTTTACTTGTTTGCATTAATTGTGCTTTCTGCTGGGATTGAGGAGGCTCGGTAGGCGGTGGCGAGGGGATCGCATGGAGGATAGGTTGGGAAAGGCTGTGGGACAGCGGTGACAAGTATTAGTTAGAAATCCTTTAAGTTAGATTATCTTGTTTACGGTTTAATTGATATATTTCAGTAAGCTTGAATATCTTGTATTGATGTGAAGTTCTAGGATTGCCTTTGGGTTTTGCGAAATCTTATATCTTATCTATTGGGCACTATTACCATACTGAGAACTTCCAGTTCTTATACCATATGTTGTTGTTATTTTTCATATACAAGTCGCAATCCACCTCGGTGAGTTTGCAGATGGTGACAGAACGGAGGATGGATCATTTGGTCTTTTGTTTATTTGGTTGTAGATTTCTCTCACTTTTTATTACTGTATATTTTGTTGCTTTAGAGGCTTGTATTTTAAAAACTTTGAGAGATAGGATGTTAGCTGTTTTCACTTATAAGAATCCTGTTGTATCTATTTTTACTGGTCAATTTAAACTCCACAGGCTGAGACTAGTTCCTCTTGACTATTATATATATGTGTATATATTTACCTTGTTTATCTATCTAGCTACTACCTTGTATCTTGGAGCTTTATGCAAGGTGATATATATTATGTTCTATTCTTGTCGTGCCTATGCGCTTTAGTTATCGTGTGTGACCGTTTTGCGCTTGTAATTCTGCTTTATGCGGCTTTGAGCTTTTACTCCTTCATCGGGCTTCAAGTTATATAAATTTTTGGATATATACTAGGTTTTGAGTTTTATAACTGTCATGATGCTTTATCACCCTTTGCTTTATGGCTAGAGGTAAAGCTTAGTGTCATAGGGTGTTACATCTTGCAAACTTTAACAATTCCACAAAATCTTCATCATTTACCTTTCTCTTTCCTACATTTACATTAAAAAATAGAATTGAAATATCATAAATAGAACAGAACAAAAAATTTTAATTGAAAATAAAAAATCAAGAACAACCTAACCAAAGAATCAAGAACAACCAAACCAAATGTTCATCAACAAGACAAACTAGAATTAAAAAATATCAAAATCAGAACAAAAACAATCAAAACAAATTTGAGGCTGAGGCTGAGGCTCCATTGGAAAAGACGAACGAGATGCTGCTACAGAGGAAACAAGGCTAGAAGAACTAGAGAGAAAATTAAAATGAAGAATAAATTAAAAATATTAACAATATTAGTGAACAAAAACAAATCAAGAACAACAATCAATAATCAAGAAAAAATTTATAGCAAGAATAGAAAACAAAAAAATAGCAGACAGAGAATGAAAAACCAGAAAGAAAATCAAGAATAAACATACGTGGTGAATGACACGATGGTTGGACTGCGCTGCACAGAGGGCAACATCGTGCTACTGATGTGTGAATGACAACACTGGTGCATGTTGCTGCTGTGTCACTGCATAGGGGATGATGGAGAGAGAGCGGCTAGGAGGAAAGGAGAGGGAGAGGATAAGGAGGGGAAAGGCACTGCAGCCACGAGTATGGCACCTTCACGGTTGCTGTAGTCCAAAGGATGGCAGAGGAGAGTGGAGGACAAGGGATTGTGAGAGTTTAGAGTAGGGCAAAATAATGAGGTTTACGGAACTGGAAAGGTGAGGGTGAATGAATGGGCTTCAGTGTTGTGTGTAGGATCATTAGGGTTAGAGTAATTTATAAGTTTATTTATATACCGATTCAGTTTGGCTTGGTTCAGGTTTTCTCATCCAAAACAAAAAATCGAACCGAATCGAATAAAAAACTACAAACACTTAATTTTTTTCGTTATTTCGGTTCACTTCATCAGTTTTATTCAGTTTGGATTGGTTTTGAACACCCATAATGTCACAATGGTGCACGAAATTGCAATCACACTTTTGCAATCCCGCACAACTAACCAGCAAGTGCACTGGGTCGTCCAAGTAATACCTTACGTGAGTAAGGGTCGATCCCACGGAGATTGTCGGCTTGAAGCAAGCTATGGTTATCTTGTAACTCTTAGTCAGGATATCAATAATTATCAGGGTTGATTATAAAAAGCAAAAGAACATGAAATAAGTACTTGTTTTGCAGTAATGGGGAACAGGTTGAGGTTTTGGAGATGCTCTATCTTCTGAATATCTGCTTTCCTACTGTCTTCTTCTTCAAGCACGCAAGACTCCTTCCATGGCAAGCTGTATGTAGGGTTTCACTGTTGTCAATGGCTACCTCCCATCCTCTTAGTGAAAATGTTCAACGCGCTCTGTCACAGCACGGCTAATCATCTGTCGGTTCTCAATCAGGTTGGAATAGAATCCAGTGATTCTTTTGCGTCTGTCACTAACGCCCAGCCTTCAGGAGTTTGAAGCTCGTCACAGTCATTCAATCCCTGAATCCTACTCAGAATACCACAGACAAGGTTTAGACCTTCCGGATTCTCTTGAATGCCGCCATCAATTCTAGCTTATACCACGAAGATTCTGATTAAGGAATCCAAGAGATATCTACTCAATCTAAGGTAGAACGGAGGTGGTTGTCAGGCACACGTTCATAGGTGAGAATGATGATGAGTGTCACAGATCATCACATTCATCAAGTTTAGGAACAAGTGATATCTTAGAATAGAAGCAAGCGTGATTGAATGAAAAACTGTAGTAATTGCATTAATCCATCAAGACACAGCAGAGCTCCTCACCCCCAACCATGGGGTTTAGAGACTCATGCTGTAGAAGATACAATGAGAAACGTGTAAAGTGTCATGAGGTGAAGATACAATGTCAAAAGATCCTATTAATAGTGAACTAGTAACCTAGGGTATACAGAAATGGGTAAATGACGTAAAAATCCACTTCCGGGGTCCACTTGGTGTATGCTTGGGCTGAGCATTGAAGCTTTCATGTGTAGAGACTTTTTCTGGAGTTAAACGCCAGCTTTTATGCCAGTTTGGGCGTTTAACTCCAATTTTTGTGCCAGTTCCAGCGTTAAACGCCGGGAATTCTGAAGCTGATTTGCAATGCCAGTTTGGGCCATCAAATCTCGGGTAAGGTATGGACTATTATACATTTCTGGAAAGCCCAGGATGTCTACTTTCCAACGCAATTGAGAGCGCGCCAATTGGGCTTCTTCAGCTCTAGAAAATTCACTTCGAATGCAGGAAGGTCAGAATCCAACAACATCTGCAGTCTTTTTCAGCCTCTGAATCAGATTTTTGCTCAGGTCCCTCAATTTCAGCCAGAAAATACCTGAAATCACAGAAAAATACACAAACTCATAGTAAAGCCCAGAAAAGTGAATTTTAAATAAAAACTAATAAAAACTAACTAAAATGTACTAAAAACATACAAAAAATAGTGCCAAAAAGCGTATAAATTATCCGCTCATCACAACACCAAACTTAAATTGTTGCTTGTCCCCAAGCAACCGAAAATCAAATAGGATAAAAAGAAGAGAACATACTATAGACTCAAAATTATCAATTAAACTTAGCTCCAATTAGATGAGCGGGACTAGTAGCTTTTTGCTGCTGAACAGTTTTGGCATCTCACTTTATCCTTTGAAGTTTAGAATGATTGGCATCTATAGGAACTCAGAATTCAGATAGTGTTATTGATTCTCCTAGTTAAGTATGATGATTCTTGAACATAGCTACTTTATGAGTCTTGGCTGTGGCCCAAAGCACTCTGTCTTCCAGTATTACCACCGGATACATACATGCCACAGACACATAACTGGGTGAACCTTTTTAGATTGTGACTCAGCTTTGCTAGAGTCCCCAATTAGAGGTGTCCAAGGTTCTTAAGCACACTCTTTTTGCCTTGGATCACTTTTTATTTCTACCCTTGCCTTTTGGTTTAAAGGGCTATTGGCTTTTTCTGCTTACTTTTTCTTCTTCTCTTCTTTTTTTTTTCTTTTTTTTTATTTTCATTTTTTTTTTGCTTTTTCTTGCTTCAAGAATCAATTTGATGATTTTTTTAGATCCTCAATAACATTTCTCCTTTTCCATCATTCTTTCAAGAGCCAACAAATTTAACATTCTTTAAACAACAAATTCAAAAGACATATGCACTGTTCAAGCATTCATTCAGAAAACAAAAAGTATTGTCACCACATCAAACTAATTCAACTAGTTTCAGAGATAAATTCGAAATCCTGTACTTCTTGTTCTTTTGTAATAAAAACATTTTTCATTTAAGAAAGGTGATGGATTCATAAGATGTTCATAGCTTTAAGGCATAGACACTAAGATACTAATGATCATGTAATAAGACACAAACATAGATAAACATAAGCATAAAAATTCGAAAAATAGAAAATAAAGAACAAGGAGATTAAAGAACGGGTCCACCTTAGTGATGGCGGCTTGTGCTTCCTCTTGAAGATCTTATGGAGTGCTTGAGCTCCTCAATGTCTCTTCCTTGCCTTTGTTGCTCCTCTCTCATGATTCTATGATCTTCTTTAATTTCATGGAGGAGGATGGAATGTTCTTGGTGCTCCACCCTTAGTTGTCCCATGTTGGAACTCAATTCTCATAGGGAGGTGTTGATTTGCTCCCAATAGTTTTGTGGAGGAAAGTGCATCCCTTGAGATGAATCTCTCCATCTCCCATGGCTCGGAGGTGGAAGCTTTTGCCTTCCCTTTCCTCTTTCTAGAGGTTTCTCCGGCCTTAGGTGCCATAAATGGTTATGGAGAAACAAAAAGCAACGCTTTTACCACACTAAACTTATAAGGTTTGCTCATCCTTGAGCAAAAGAAGAAAGAAGAGAGAGAGTGGTGGGGTAGGTGGGGATCCTGTGGGGTCCACAGATCCTGAGGTGTCAAGGATAATTCATCCCTGCACCAAGTGGCGAGCAAAAATGCTCCTTCTGCCAATCCTGGCGTTAAACGCCGGGCTGGTGCCCATTTCTGGCGTTTAACGCCAGCTTGGTGCCCATTCCTGGCGTTTAACGCCAGTTTGGTGCCCCTTTCTGGCGTTAAACGCCCAGAATGGTGCCAAACTGGGTGTTAAACGCCCATTTACTGCCCTTACTGGCGTTTAAACGCCAGCAAGTTTTCCTCCAGGGTGTGCTATTTTTATTTCTATTTTTCATTCTGTTTCTGCTTTTTCAATTGATTTTGTGACATCCTATGATCATCAACCTATAGAAAACATAAAATAACAAAGGAAAATAATAAATATAACATTGGGTTGCCTCCCAACAAGCGCTTCTTTAATGTCAGTAGCTTGACAGTGGGCTCTCATGGAGCCTCACAGATGTTCAGAGCAATGTTGGAACCTCCCAACACCAAACTTAGAGTTTGAATATAGGGGTTCAACACCAAACTTAGAAGTTGGTTGTGGCCTTCCAACACCAAACTTAGAGTTTGACTGTGGGGGCTCTGTTTGACTCTGTTTTGAGAGAAGCTCTTCATGCTTCCTTTCCATGGTTACAGAAGGAGAACCTTGAGTCTTATAGTTTGCACTGTCTGCAAGCCACGGAGCTTCCTGAATAGCAAATAATTGCTCATCCGGAAAGGTTTCAGAGATCTCAGTAGGAGGGAGGCATGCTCCTGCTACTGGTTCTATATGGGACAGGTGATTAGCTACTTGATTCTCTGTCCCTTTTCTGTCTCTTATTTCTATATCAAACTCTTGCAGAAGCAACACCCATCTTATGAGCCTGGGTTTTGAATCCTGCTTTGTGAGTAGATATTTAAGAGCAGCATGGTCAGTGTACACAATCACTTTTGATCCTACTAAATAAGATCTGAACTTGTCAATGGCATAAACCACTGCAAGTAACTCCTTTTCTGTGGTTGTGTAGTTCTTCTGTGCATCATTTAGAATACGGCTGCCATAATAAATGACGTGCAGAAGCTTACCATGCCTTTGTCCCAATACTGCACCAATGGCATGGTCACTGGCATCACACATTAGTTCAAATGGTAATGTCCAGTCTGGTGCAGAGATGACTGGTGCTGTGACCAGCTTAGCTTTCAGAGTCTCAAACGCCTGCAGACACTCCTTATCAAAGATGAATGGCGTGTCAGCAGCTAGCAGATTACTCAGAGGTTTGGCAATTTTTGAAAAATCCTTTATAAACCTTCTGTAGAATTCTGCATGCCCCAGAAAGCTTCTGATTGCCTTAACATTGGTAGGTGGTGGTAATTTTTCAATTACTTCAACTTTAGCTTGATCCACCTCTATTCACTTGTTTGAAATTTTATGCCCAAGGACAATCCCTTCAGTCACCATAAAGTGACATTTTTCCCAGTTTAAAACTAGGTTGGTCTCTTGGCATCTTTTCAGAACAAGTGCTAGATGGTTAAGGCAGGAGCTGAATGAGTCTCCAAACACTGAAAAGTCATCCATGAAGACTTCCAGAAATTTCTCTACTATATTTGAGAAGATAGAGAGCATGCACCTCTGAAAGGTTGCAGGTGCATTACACAGACCAAAAGGCATCCTTCTGTAGGCAAATACTCCAGAAAGACATGTAAATGCTGTTTTCTCTTGGTCTTAAGGATCTACTGCAATTTGGTTGTACCCTGAATAGCCATCCAAAAAGCAGTAATATTCATGACCTGCCAGTCTCTCTAGCATTTGGTCTATGAATGGTAAAGGAAAATGATCCTTCCTGGTGGCTGTGTTGAGCCTTCTGTAGTCAATACACATACGCCACCCTGTAACTGTTCTTGTAGGAACCAGTTCATTCTTTTCATTATGAACCACTGTTATGCCTCCCTTCTTGGGGACAACGTGGACAGGGCTCACCCAGGGGCTATCAGAAATAGGATAAATAATCCCAACCTCTAGTAACTTAGTGACCTCTTTCTCCACCACCTCCTTCATGGCTGGATTTAGCCACCTTTGTGGTTGAACCACTGGCTTAGCATCATCCTCCAATAGGATCTTGTGCATGCATCTTGCTGGGCTAATGACCTTAAGATCACTTATGGACCACCCAAGAGCTGTCTTGTGTGTCCTTAGCACTTGAATTAGTGCTTCCTCTTCCTGTGGATTTAAAGCAGAGCTTATAATCACTGGAAAAGTGTCACCTTCTCCCAGAAATGCATATTTCAGGGATGGTGGTAGTGGCTTGAGCTCGGGTTTAGGAGGCTTATCTTCTTCTTAAGGAATTTTCAGAATTTCTTTTATTTTCTTTAGTTCCTCCAGATCAGGCTGAACATCTTTAAAGGTGTCCTCTAGCTCTGATTCCAGACTTTCAGTCATATTGACCTCCTCCACCAAAGAGTCAATAATATCAGCGCTCATGCAGTCATTTGATGTGTCTGGATGCTGCATAGATTTGACAACATTCAACTTGAACTCATCCTCATTGACTCTCAGGGTTAATTCCCCTTTTTGGACGTCAATGAGGGTTCGTCCAATTGCTAGGAAAGGTCTTCCTAGAATGAGAGTTGCACTCTTGTGCTCCTCCATTTCCAGCACTACAAAGTCAGTGGGAAAGGCAAATAGCCCAACCTTGACAATCATGTCCTCATTTATGCCTGATGGGTATTTAATGGAGCCATCAGCAAGTTGAAGACATATCCGAGTTGGTTTGACCTCTTCAGTCAAGCCGAGCTTTCTGATAGTGGATGCAGGTATTAGGTTGATACTTGCCCCAAGATCACATAGAGCTTTCTTGGTACAAGTACCATCTAATGTGCATGGTATCATAAAGCTTCCTGGATCTTGAAGCTTTTCTGGTAAGCTTTTCAAAATGACTGCACTGCATTCTTCAGTGAGAAACACTTTTTCAGTTTCTCTCCAATCCTTCTTATGACTTAAGATCTCTTTCATGAACTTAGCATAAGAAGGTATTTGCTCAAGTGCCTCTGCAAACGGAATCTTTATTTCAAGAGTCCTTAGATAGTCTGTAAAGCGGGCAAATTGCTTATCCTGTTCCGCTTGGCGGAGTTTCTGAGGATAAGGCATCTTGGCTTTATATTCTTCAACCTTAGTTGCTGCAGGTTTATTTCCTACAGAATTGGTTGGAGAAGCCTGCTTAAGGGGGTTGTTATCAGCACTTGCAAGTGTCTGACCCTTTTGTAGCGTTTGAACGCCAGACTTGGCTACCCATTGGGCGTTTAACGCCACTTTCTTACCCTTTTCTGGCATTTAAACGCCAGAATCATTCCTCTCTGGGCTCTTACTGTCCTCAGAGGGATTTTGGGTAGTGGTTTGGTTATCCTCTGTCAGTTGTTCCTTTCTTGGCTTTTTGCCACTTTGAGCTGAATTATTTAATATCTTCCCACTCCTTAGTTGAACTGCTTGACATTCTTCTATTATCTGTTTAGATAGCTGCTGTTTTGTCTGATTCAACTGTGATTCTATATTCTTGTTAGCAATTTTGGTTTCTTGGAGCATCTCTTTAAATTCTGCTAACTGTTTTGTCATCAGGAGTAATTGCTGATTAAGCTCAATAATCTGTTCTTGAGGATTAGGATCAGTAGTTACTGCCATAGCTTCTTCTTTTGTAGAGGACTCATTGCTTGAGTATAGATGTTGATTTCTAGAAACAGTATCTATGAGCTCTTGAGCCTCTTCAATCATCTTCCTCATATGTATAGATCCACCAGCTGAGTGGTCTAGAGACATCTGAGCTTTTTCTGTAAGCCCATAGTAGAAGATGTCTAACTGTACCCACTCTGAAAACATTTCAGAGGGGCATTTTCTTAGCATACCTCTGTACCTCTTCCAGGAATTATAAAGGGATTCGTTATCCTCTTGTTTAAAGCCTTGGATGTCCAGCCTTAGCTGTGTCATCCTTTTTGGAGGGTAAAATTGATTCAGGAATTTGTCTGATAATTGTCTCCATGTTTTTATGCTTGCTGTGGGTTGGTTATTCAACCACCTCTTAGCTTGATCTTTTACAGCAAATGGAAACAGTAATAATCTGTAGACATCCTGATCCACCTCTTTATCACGTACTGTGTCAGCAATTTGTAAGAACTGTGCTAGAAACTCAGTAGGTTCTTCCTGTGGAAGACCGGAATACTGGCAATTTTGCTGCACCATGATAATGAGTTGAGGATTTAGCTCAAAGCTGCTTGCTTTAATGGGAGGTACACAGATGCTACTCCCATATGCAGCTGTAATGGGGTTAGCATATGACCCCAGAGTCCTTCTGGACTGCTCAATTCCACTTAGGTCCATGATGGAGAAAGGGAGATGATGCGGATATTTTTTTATTTTTTTATTAAAAGTGACCGAAAATAATAAAATAAAATAAATGGAAAATAAAATAAAATTTCGAAAAAAAATAAAATCAAAGCAAATTGAAAACTAAATTAATTAATTAATTAAAAAGATTTTGGAATTAGCAATTAAAAAGATATGATTGAAAATTATTTTGAAAAAGATATGATTGAGAAGATATGATTGCAGAAATTAAAAAGATTTGATTTTTGAAAAAGATTTGAAAAGATCAATTTTTGAAATAAGAATTTTGACTTGACTAAGAAAAAAGATATGATTTTGAAAATCTTTGACTAATTTAATGTAAAATTTCGAAAATTATGAGTAAAGTAAGGAAAGGATATTTTTTTTATTTTTAAATTTTAATGAGGAAAGAGAGAAACAACAAAACGACACTAAACATAGAAATTTTAGATCAAAACAAAGAGAACAAACAAGAAAACTTTGAATGTCAAGATGAACACCAAGAACACTTTGAAGATCAAGATGAACACCAAGAAAATTTTTTTTTTAAATTTTAAGTAAATAAAAGCACAAAAGACACCAAACTTAAAATTTTTAGAAAATCAGACACAAATTTTCAAAAACCTAAAGGAAAACATAATGAAGACACCAAACTTAAAATATGAAACTAAACTCAAATAAAAGACTCTAAACCAACAAAAATAAAATATTCCTAATCTAAGCAACAAGATAAACCGTCAGTTGTCCAAACTCGAACAATCCCCGGCAACGGCGCCAAAAACTTGGTGCACAAAATTGCAATCACACTTTTGCAATCCCGCACAACTAACCAGCAAGTGCACTGGGTCGTCCAAGTAATACCTTACGTGAGTAAGGGTCGATCCCACGGAGATTGTCGGCTTGAAGCAAGCTATGGTTATCTTGTAACTCTTAGTCAGGATATCAATAATTATCAGGGTTGATTGTAAAAAGCAAAAGAACATGAAATAAGTACTTGTTTTGCAGTAATGGGGAACAGGTTGAGGTTTTGGAGATGCTCTATCTTCTGAATATCTGCTTTCCTACTGTCTTCTTCTTCAAGCACGCAAGGCTCCTTCCATGGCAAGCTGTATGTAGGGTTTCACCGTTGTCAATGGCTACCTCCCATCCTCTCAGTGAAAATGTTCAACGCGCTCTGTCACAGCACGCTAATCATCTGTCGGTTCTTAATCAGGTTGGAATAGAATCCAGTGATTCTTTTGCGTCTGTCACTAACGCCCAGCCTTCAGGAGTTTGAAGCTCGTCACAGTCATTCAATTCCTGAATCCTACTCAGAATACCACAGACAAGGTTTAGACCTTCCGGATTCTCTTGAATGCCGCCATCAATTCTAGCTTATACCACGAAGATTCTGATTAAGGAATCCAGAGAATATCTACTCAATCTAAGGTAGAACGGAGGTGGTTGTCAGGCACACGTTCATAGGTGAGAATGATGATGAGTGTCACAGATCATCACATTCATCAAGTTTAGGAACAAGTGATATCTTAGAATAGAAGCAAGCGTGATTGAATGAAAACAGTAGTAATTGCATTAATCCATCAAGACACAGCAGAGCTCCTCACCCCAACCATGGGGTTTAGAGACTCATGCTGTAGAAGATACAATGAGAAACGTGTAAAGTGTCATGAGGTGAAGATACAATGTCAAAAGATCCTATTAATAGTGAACTAGTAACCTAGGGTATACAGAAATGGGTAAATGACGTAAAAATCCACTTCCGGGGTCCACTTGGTGTATGCTTGGGCTGAGCATTGAGCTTCATGTGTAGAGACTTTTTCTGGAGTTAAACGCCAGCTTTTATGCCAGTTTGGGCGTTTAACTCCAATTTTTGTGCCAGTTCCGGCGTTAAACGCCGGGAATTCTGAAGCTGATTTGCAACACCGGTTTGGGCCATCAAATCTCGGGCAAAGTATGAACTATTATACATTGCTAGAAAGCCCAGGATGTCTACTTTCCAACGCAATTGAAAGCGCGCCAATTGGGCTTCTTTAACTCCAGGAAATCCACTTCGAGTGCAGGAAGGTCAGAATCCAACAGCATCTGCAGTCTTTTTCAGCCTCTGAATCGATTTTGCTCAGTCCTCAATTTCAGCCAGCAAAATACCTGAAATCACAGAAAAATACACAAACTCATAGTAAAGCCCAGAAAAGTGAATTTTAAATAAAACCTAATAAAAACAAACTAAAAACTAACTAAAATGTACTAAAAACATACTAAAAATAGTGCCAAAAAGCGTATAAATTATCCGCTCATCACACAACAATATCAATATGGTGTCATTTTGAATCATTTCTGTTAAATAATTGTCTGTGATTCTTCGTTGCTTTTTTCACATGGTCCTGCATGTTGAATTATTGTATGAGTTTAATACTTTATGCAATTTAATGGTGTAAGTAAATTGACAAATACACATTGAATATAAATTAAACTACACATGTATTTATACACAAATACATTAGTGGCTGATTTGGTGTACGAATAGCATTTTTGAAGTAAAATTTACCGACAAGCATAATTATAATTAATTTCCATCTCTAACTACCTTTTGACAAAACATGCTACTATATGTAACTACCTTTTGACGTAAACATCTTTTTTCTCTGTGGATTTCATTTTTTTTAATTTATTTGTATTCTCTGTGTTTTTTGTATTCACTATGTTCTCTATTTTTCTATGATTATGATCAATGCTGTGTGGTCTAATTTAAAGATTTGGATCAAATTTTTTCGAAATCAAGTAGTGAAATCATATTTAAACAGGTTTTTCGTTTTCAAAAATAATAAATGATGCAAGTTCAGATTAGTTAAACCAGGACGAATTAGATTATTGTTCTGAATTGATTCAATTGAACGAGATTTGGTTCATTTTTAGTTAATGTAGTTCGTTATTAGTTTATGCTCGTGTAGTTGTTTTCTTTATGGGTTGAATAATTTTGTTTTTCTTTGTTAAAATCAGTGTTCATGGTTGAAGGTTTGAATTTAAATGGAATGTAGGAGTTTTGAATTAGTTTTCTATGAATCCATTTATGTTAATTTTAATGATAGTTTTCTTACATTTTAAAACACAATTTGGTGTAATCTGAAACTATTTTCGGTATCGTGCTTATAAGTTTTCAGTGCTTTTTCAGTTTCTGTGAGATGTTGATAAGTAGTTTGTCCCAAGGTTGGGATGACTTTTAAGACATTTGAAGAAGTTAAAAAATTCTACAAAGATTATTGGTGGACGAAATTGTGATCACATTATATGTTTCTTGGATTTTGAATGAAAGCTTATTTATGGCACTGCCATGTTCTAATTATTTTGAGATGAAGGCTTCTAAGGGGCAGCACCTGTGTGAGGTTTTCTTTATTGGAATTCACAACTCCGCTCAACTAACCAGCAAGTGTACTGGGTCGTCCAAGTAATAACCTTACGTGAGTAAGGGTCGAATCCACAGAGATTGTTGGTATGAAGCAAGCTATGGTCACCTTGTAAATCTCAGTCAGGAGGATTAAAGGTTTATGGGTTTGAAAATATAAAATAAAAAGAAAATACATAATAAAAGGGATAGAATACTTATGCAGATTCATTGGTAGGAATTTCAGATAAGCGGAATGGAGATGCTGTAGAGCTCTCGGACGCCTGCTATCCCATTGCTTCTACTCAATCCTTCTTACTCCTTTCCATGGCAAGCTTTGTATAGGGGTTCACCATCAACTGTGGCTACTTTCATCCTCACGGGGAAATATCCTATGCGGCTGTCACTCGCACAGCTAACCAGTCTGGAGGCATCACCCATGGTTGATAGCTACATCCCATCCTCGCAGTGAAAGCTAATGCTCACGCACTCTGTCACAGTACGGCCAATCACCGGTTGGTTCCCTCCCCTACTGGAATAGAATCCCTCTTTTGCGTTTGTCACTAACGCCCAGCAGGTTACAGGTTTGAAGCACGTCACAGTCATTCATGAACGGAATCCTACTCGGAATACCACAGACAAGGTGAGACTTTCCGGATTCCCAGGATCCTACTCGGAACACCACAGACAAGGTTGGACTTTCCGGATCCAGACAAATGCCGCCATCTATCTAGCTTATACCACGAAGATTCTGTTGGGGAATCTAAGAGATACACATTCAAGCTTTGTTGCATGTAGAACGGAAGTGGTTGTCAATCACGCGCGTTCATCAGTGAGAATAATAATGAGGGTTATCTAACTCATCATCATTCATCATGTTCTTGAGTACGAATGAATATCTTGGAATAAGAATAAGATAGAGAATTGAATAAAAGAAAATAGAACTTCATTAATCTTTGAGGTACAGCAGAGCTCCACACCCTTAATCTATGGTGTGCAGAAACTCCACTGTTGAAAATACATAAGCAAAGGGTCCAGGCATGGCCGAATGGCCAGCCCTCTCCATGATCAAGTGACCGAATGATAAAAGAGTTAAAGTGGTCAAAAGATTCCTAATACAATAGTTAAATGTACTATTTATAATAAACTAGCTCCTAGGGTTTACATGAGTAAGTAATTGATGCATAAATCCACTTCCGGGGCCCACTTGGTGTATGCTTGGGCTGAGCTTGATCTATCCACGAGCTGAGGCTTCTCTTGGAGTTGAATTTCGAGTTATGATGTGCTTTGGGCGTTCAACTCCGGATAATGACGTTTTTCTGGCGTTTAACTCCAGAAAGGAGCGTGTACTTGGCGTTCAACGCCAAGTTGCGTCGTCATTCTTCGAATAAAGTATGGACTATTATATATTGCTGGAAAGCCCTGGATGTCTACTTTCCAACGCCGTTGAGAGCGCGCCATTTAGAGTTCTGTAGCTCCAGAAAATCCATTTCGAGTGCAGGGAGGTCAGAATCCAACAGCATCAGCAGTCCTTTTGTCAGCCTTTTTCAGAGTTTTGCTCAAATCCCTCAATTTCAGTCAGAATTTACCTGAAATCACAGAAAAACACACAAACTCATAGTAAAGTCCAGAAATGTGAATTTAACATAAAAACTAAGGAAAACATCCCTAAAAGTAGCTCAAACTTACTAAAAATTATATAAAAACAATGCCAAAAAGCGTATAAATTATCCGCTCATCAATTATTCTAAACTTGTAGGTTTTTCTACCAAAATAAAGAACACAAATAAGAAGAAAAATGAAATTAAGAACCAATTTGATTACATGTAATAATAGAGAGGGAAAATGGAAATCGAACGTATCTCCAACTCAGAAAACAAACCCCTCAGCTGGATTCAATTGTTCTGTAAGAATACAAATATTGAAAGACGCTGGTGTTTGAATTATTTTAAAGGTTGTTTTGTATTATTCCCATTCATGTTGTCCAAATCAAGAGGAGATGTTTAAATAATATATGCAATTAAATATGTTTGTACATCGTACAATTGAGAATAATGATGAAGCTAGAATTAGATCAAGTAAAACATATCAATCATTTGTCGCAGTAACAGGCGGTCATTGTGAATTAAGTTTTAATAAAAAAGATGTGAAAAATTTCATTATGAGGGAAGTCCGTAATGTTTTTGAACTAGACGATGCCAAAGAATTTGGAAAATACTTATTAAGAATGAAAGAAAAGAATCAAAACTTCTTTTTTGAGCTTGAACTTAAGGTTGATCACTCAATCAAAAATACTTTTTGGACTGATACAAGAAGCAGGGTTGCTTGTGAGTATTTTAGAGATGTTTCATTTGATACTACTTACAATATAAACAGGTAATTTGCAATTCTGGTTTATGTGCTTTGTGAGATAAGTTTCGGTTCATACCATATTCTTTTTTCGGTGTATATTTAATTTTGTTTCTGCGTTGTTGACTTTCAGGTATAATTTAATTTTTGGTTCTCTTTTTTGTGTGAATCACCATGGTCATTCTTAATCATTCAAATGATTATTTGAATGTTGACTTTGTTGTATTAGAGAAAAGCTCCAAAAGGCATTTTTATCGATCAATGTGTATTGATACAAAGGGCAATTGAGACTTGTATGCTAACAACAATTCATAGGTGGTATATTTGGTACATTATGAAGAAGGTTCCACAGAAATCAAATGGTTACAAGAGACATGAAGAAATTGAACAAGAAATGAGGCATGTTGTTTGGAACTCTTTCAGAAAAGATGCATTTGATAGAAACTAGAATGATTTTCTTATGAAGTAAGATGTTAAAGATAATAAATAGATTTCAGGTAACGGTGGCTTTATTAGAATTAATTGATGTTATTATTTTTAGTGTTTAGATATTTATGTTTTTGCTTCTCTAATAATGGTGTAAACCTATATATGTTTTGGTGGATTTGGTTTTTGATTTATGTATTCTATCCTTTTCTTAGAACCTTTTGAAGATTGTCATTTATGCATCCCTTTTTATCTTGATCACTACTTTTGGGTTGGGATGAGAAGCATACAAAGGAGTGAGAGCATCCATGCTTTTTTTAACAAGTTTATTACGCGCAATAGCTCATTGATCCAATTTGTGAAACAATATGATAATTGCCTAGGAAGTAGAGAGCAAAAAGAGAGAGAATCTGATGCTGTAGATTTTTATACTGTTATACTTTGTGCAACAAAATCATCAATAGAAGCTCAATTTTAGCATGTGTGAGAAGTTCAAGAAAATTCAAGCACAATTTAGAGAAAATGTGAATTGTATCACAAGATCAATAAAGTCTACTCTAGGTTTTATGACATATGAAGTTGTAGAACAGGTTTCAAACTAACATTCAATAAGTTTATGGTTACATATGACGCGATATCATTTGAAGTAAAATGTCAATGCTTATTATTTGAGTCAATAGGTATATTGTGTCGTCATTCTTTGAGTGTGTTAAGTTTTGAGCAAGTAGATAAAGTGTCACCGAGATATATATATTAGAACAATGGAGTAATAATGTAAAGAGAAGGCACACACATCAAGAACATCTATGATGAGCCTTTATTAAAGTTAAGAAGTAGAAAATTTGATGATTGGTGTTTCGACCACACAATATTTGTAAATTTGTATTAGAATTTGAGGAGTTAACTGCAACTGCGCTTATGATAATGTGATGGCTGAGATGCAAGAATATAAAGTCAAAAGTAAAGGAAAATGTTTGTTATCACATGAAGATGCTTTCTTAGATGATATTAATGACCTTCAAAGCCCGTCACGTGTGAGAACAAGAGAACATCTCAAAAATAGATTGGGATCAAATACTGAAAATGTAAAACCTGGTTAATTAATGACTAAGTAACCCATAAATTAGAATTTATTCTAGAAAATTAGAAATGTGATTTTTATGGCTTAATATGATAGAGAAAATTAAAACGAGAATTTTAATGCCAATTTTAAAGAAATCGGCCCAATATTGGACCGAACGGGTCAAACTGGGCCAACCGGACCCATATTGGGCCCTTGGCCCAACCAAGCTCAACCTAAAACCCTAAAAACAGCACTCTCTCTCCTCTCTTAAACCTCCAAAACACTGAAATGAAATGACGAAGGGGAAGAACACTCTTCCAAAGTTCTAATCCTCACTTGATCTTCAAACCACCATAACTTTTTATCCGGAGCTCCAATTGCCGCACTATTTACGGCTACACATTCACCGCGACGAGATCTACAAAACCCACAATTTTTTTCTTGAGGTAAGCCACGATTTTAGTTCAGTTTTCTCACCCCTTAAATTCAAATTTTTGGGAAAAAAGTGTTGAGATTTTGGGCTCTTTGATGTTATAGTGTCTAACTAGCTTGAAGGAGAAACTTAATCTTGTTTCCTTGATCCTTGGGTGTGGTAATATTCTCAATCCTAGTGGAATTTGTTGGCTTATGATGTTTGGGTATTGAGTTGTTGTGTTTGGATGTGATAATTGTGGCTTAGGTAATGTGTATATAAATATTAAAACTTGATTGAGGTCTTAGAAAGCTTGGAATAAACTTTTGTGTGCTAAAAATCTATTCTTGGGAGTGTTGAAGCCTTGGGAGCTTGTGAAAAAGTGATTTGGAGGTGTTCCGGGTTAAGCGGGAAAGCAGCCAAGGTATGGTTTCAGTTTCCTGTATCTAAAATGTAATGTGGTGTGAAAACTTAGGCTAGAGACCCATAAGATATGATTTGGACTATTGATGTTGTTGATTGGTTGAGATGATTTGTGTTACTATGTATGTGATTAGTGGATTTTGGATGTTTTGATGGTATGATGTATGAGGAATATGCATGTTTTGATATATGCTTAATGATTGGTTGAGATTGAATTGTGGGTGGAACCATGTTGATGGTGAGCATGATATTGATTGTATGTATTGATGGTTGATAGGAAGGGTATTAATGGAAATTGGGATGAGGAAAGACATATGGCATGATATTGTGTTTGAAATTGAGCTATTTGGTTGAGAGTGGTTAAAATGGTGGGTTGATGGGTTGTGAATTTGATAAAATTGTTAACATATGAGTTGAGGAGGCTTGAGGTTGATTTTTGGTAAGTTTTGATTGGTTTTAAAAAGGGTTGAAATTGGTTTGTTTTGAAAATAGACTTTTTATGGTTTGTATGAAAATATGGTTTTTAGGCCTACTTTGACGGAGTATAACTTGTTCCTCGAATCCTCGATTTGTGTCAAACTGTTTAAAAATATAATTGGATGCGAGATGTTTATGCTGTTTGAAGAACGAAAGAAAAATGATTTAAAACGAAGAAGTTATGCCCGTCGAAAGATTGAGGTTTGAAACTATAATTCTGCAGCTTTTTAACTTAGTAAAATTTTTTACAAATCATACTCCCACGCGCACGGGTTCCCTGGGTTCCCGACCCATGGGTTTTCAGTACGGTAAAAGTGCCAAATAAATACAATGCATTGTAATAAAAACTTACTAAGTATCCTAAACTTTCTTTCACCCAATATTCATCCTGTATTCACGCTAATTCATAAATAGGCAACTGTCATAAGGAAATGCTAAATCTAATTCATGTTCCTTATGCTTCCCAACTTTCTAACTCTCCAACGAATCATAATCAGAATCATAAACAAAACCATCACCAGTTATTCTATCTCATCAATTCTATATCAATACTTCATATCCTCGCCTAGAGCAAGTGAAATCACTTCACTGCATCCACCCAGGGAGCTCAAATTATCTCATTCAATAACAATCCTCAGCATCAACCGACACCAGTATGAGGGACCTCTTAGTTGTACAAATACAAGCAATACAGACAAGTAATACACAATAAAGTACAAGTAGAATAAGTAGCACATAATCAGGTAGCATAACATATATGATATAGCAATCCAAAACAAATAGGCAAGCCCAAACAATTCAAACATATGCAAATGATGTATTCCTGCCTTATGGCTGATGATATCATCTGTCAGTTATCAAGCCAACCCGAAGTGTCCGGTAGCTAACCCAGGAACAGTCTCTCTGTTGCGCATTAATATCATTAGAGGGAACACGTGCCCTGTCACCATTAGAAGGTATATGTGCTCTGTCACCGTTGGAGGGATTATGTGCCCTGTCACCATTAGAGGGATTATGTGCCCTGTCACCATTACAACCAGAGAGACAACACAAGCATATTCACATTCAACATTTTCCATTATTATTCATTTACCACATTCATTCATAATCACTCTTCATTATTACCAATTCTCAAACAATGACCCGAAGCAAGTGGGACGAACCACGACCCTTGCTATTACCCAGGTATCACAAATACACAATCATTCATAATCACTCTGCATTATTACCAATTCTCAAATAATGACCTGAAGCAAGCGGGATGAACCACGACCCTTGCTACTACCCAAGTATCACAAATACACATTCATTCATAACTCCATAATTAAACTCATTTATCATAATTCTCCTTCCCCATCTCATACCCGGAGCAAGTGGACAACGCCACTACCTACTACCCGGGGTCACACATCACATTCATTTTTAAACCTCAATTTCTGCACTTCCTCAATTAATCATAATCTTTTAATCATTAATCATATACATATACATGCTCTGCCATAACTCAATGTTTATCACAGCCATCCAACTCATAACATACACAGCACTTTCATCATCATCCTCAGCAACTCATACAATCATCATTACTCATCATTCATCATTGATTCTCACTTTACTTCATCCACAAGTTACCACATGTCTTAGCTTTTTTTTCATTACTAGGCATACTATAAGAATTTAGGACTTAAAGGATGAAAATAGAGGCTTAGAAGTCTAAAATTCAGCTTTAAAAACTCAAGAATCAATTTTTGCTGAAAATGGGGTCATGCGTGTGCGTCGCCAATGCGTACGCGTGGAAAGCGGAAAAAGGAAGTGACGTGTAAGCGTCGTCCATGTGCAAGCGTGGAAAGCAGAGAGGTAGCACGACGCGTGCGTGTCAGTCACGCGTACGCGTGGGTGCGTTTTGTGCTCCTCGCACAAAACCAACACAGTACCAGCGCAACTCTTTAGAATTTTCTACTGGGCACTCGTATCAATACAGCGATGCGTACGCGTCGGCCTGGCACACGCATGAGAGAGTAAAAATCATGAGTGACGCGTGCGCGTCGGAGTACGTTTTCTTAAAAAATTTACTAAGTCTGAAAAGCTACAGAATTTCATTTTTAAAGCTCAAACTTCCGCCATACATAACTTCTTCAACAAAATTTATTTCTCAACCATTTCTGAACCGTTGGAAAGATCATTGAATGAACTTTCATAAAAATCCAATTTTGAAGAATTCCTAACTCCGAGGGCCGAGTTACGGACTGCCGAAGTTGGTCAAAAATCATTTTTTACCCAAAAACAGAAATCACCAATTATTCCAATGTTCACAAGCCAAATTCATTTCCACTCATCCAAATGACCACAACCCAACCACATTCACATAATTACACTCAACCAAAACCAAACCTACCTCATCTACACAATTCAATTCAATTTCATCACCTTCCACTCCTAAATTCCTAATTTCATACTATTCTACATTCCTCCATTTATTCACACTCAATATTCAATATCCATTCAATCTCATATGACATCACACAATACACACATCACTTACCTTCCTTACCTCTTCTGGCCTCCGACCTAAGATGCACGGCCTCCGGCCCAAATTCACAATTCAAATGCATATTTCACAAACCAATATTCATTATCCAATTCATCAAATTCTTAACACACCAAATATACAAATTCACACAATTCTCAACCCAATCATTAATTTATATTACATATCAACTATGTATATTAGAATCAACCATTTACACAATCCAAACTTAATCCTAGGGGCATCTAGCCTAGGAATTCTCATCATACCACAAGGTACTTAAATGAAACTTAAACCGTACCTCTTGTAGCCAAAATAATTGAGTTTCTTCTTGGAAGTCTCCACTAACCCTTAGCTCCAAGCCTCACCAAAGCCCCACAAGCAATATCAATCTTCCAATTATACACCAAAATCACCCAATACTCTAACATAATCAATTTTCACACTTATAATCAACCTAGGATTCATGAAATTGATAAATCACAAGGGTTAGAGGGTTCCTTACCTTAACCCACGAAATTGGTTGATGGAACTCACCAATGGCTCATATTAGAACACCCCTAAATAATCAAAATCACAAGATTTTCTCAAAGTCCAAATCAAATTCGAATTTAAAGAGAAAAATAAAAAATTCGCAGAGGACAGTGGAATACTCACCACAAAACTTAGATATAATTGTAGAGGATGAGAAGAGTGACGCGTGGCCATAAACGGCTCGTCAATCGGAGTTTCGGATCAAAAGTTATGGTGATTTGAAGTTTCAAGGAGAGTTAGGTTTTTCTCTCTTCTTTCCCCTCTTCTCTTCCCAATTTTGTGGTTTATCTTGTGCTGAATTTAGGGGATTTTATCAACTTATCTCATATTTATTCAATGAAATATTATGATTTTGTAATTCTCCCTAAATTTGTGCTTAAAAATGAAAACATGCTTTTTACTCCTTAAAATAGCTAAATCTAATTCACTTTAATTCCATTCGATGCCTTTATATGTTTGTTGAGTGATTTCAGGTTCATAAGGCAAGGATTGGGTGGAAGAAGTGAAGAGAAAATCATGCAAATAGGAGAATTCATGAAGAAATGAGCATTTAGAAAACTCAAGACCACGCGCACGCGTCATCCACGCATATGCGTGAGGGGGAAATCTGCCGGTGAGGCACACGCATCGACCACACGCACGCGTGACACTGATCACATGACTTCATTAAAGTGAAAATGCTGGGAGCAATTTCTGAGCTTTTCAAGCCCAAATCCAACTCATTTCTGAAGCTATTTGCTGCAGAATAAAAAATTGAACAAAGGGGATCAATTAGATTAGCTAGGATTATGCTTTAGGTAGTTTTCTAGAGAGAGAAGCTCCCTCTTCTCTCTAGAATTAGGTTAGAATTAGGTTAATCTCTTCTATATTTAGGTTTTAATTCTTGTTTCCATCTTGTTTTCTTTACAATTTCTTGTTCCTACATCTTTGTTCTCTTAGTTTATTGATGAGCGGATAATTTATACGCTTTTTGGCATTGTTTTTAGGTAGTTTTTAGTAGGATCTAGCTACTTGTAGGGATGTTTTCATTAGTTTTTATGCAAAATTCACATTTCTGGACTTTACTATGAGTTTGTGTGTTTTTCTGTGATTTAGGTATTTTCTGGCTGAAATTGAGGGACCTGAGCAAAAATCTGATTCAGGCTGAAAAAGGACTACTGATGCTGTTGGATTCTGACCTTCCTGTACTCGAAATGGATTTTCTGGAGCTACAGAACTCCAAATGGCGCACTCTCAATGGCGTTGGAAAATAGACATCTAGGGATTTCCAGAAATATATAATGGTTCATACTTTGTTCGAGCTTAGATGACGCAAACTGGCGTTCAACACCAGTCCCATGCTGCATTCTGGAGTAAAATGCCAGAAACACGTCACAAACCAGAGTTAAACGCCAAAAACACGTTATAACTTGGGGTTTAACTCCAAGAGAAGCTTCTGCACGTGTAAAGCTCAAGCTAGCCCAAGCACACACCAAAGTGGGCCCCGGAAGTGGATTCCTGCACTTAGACTTATTTCTGTAAACCCTAGTAGCTAGTTTAGTATAAATAAAACTTTTTACTATTGTACTAGATGTCTTTTGATCACATATCTGGTCCTTTTCCTATTTTCGAATTCATATGTCTTTTGTGGAGGCTGGCCATTCGGCCATTCCTGGACCTTGATCACTTATGTATTTTCAACAGGGGAGTTTCTACACACCATAGATTAAGGGTGTGGAGCTCTGCTGTACCTCGAGTTTTAATGCAATTACTACTATTTTCCATTCAATTCAGCTTATTCTTATTCTAAGATATTCGTTGCACTTCAACATGATGAATGTGATGATCCGTGACACTCATCATCATCTATCCTTATGAACGCGTGACTGACAACCACTTCTGTTCTACCTTAGACGAGTGCATATCTCTTGGGTTCCTTAACCAGAATCTTCGTGGTATAAGCTAGAACCCTTTGGCAGCCATTCTTGAGAATCCAGAAAGTCTAAACCTTGTTTGTGGTATTCCGAGTAGGATTCAGGGATTGAATGACTGTGACGAGCTTCAAACTCGCGATTGTTGGGCGTGGTGACAGACGTAAAAGAATCAATGGATTCAATTCCGACATGATCGAGAACCGACAGATGATTAGCCGTGCTGTAACAAGAGCATTTGGACCATTTTCACTGAGAGGATGGGATGTAGCCATTGACAACGGTGATGCCCTACATACAGCTTGCCATGGAAAGGAGTATGAAGGATTGAAGGAAGGTAGTAGGAAAGCAGAGAATCAATAGGGACAAAGCATCTCCATACACTTATCTGAAATTCCCAACAATGACTTACATAAGTATCTCTATCTTTATTTTATGTTTTATTTATTATTATTTTCGAAAACCATTATAACCATTTGAATCCGCCTAACTGAGATTTACAAGATGACCATAGCTTGCTTCATACCAACAATCTCCGTGGGATCGACCTTTACTCACGTAAGGTTTATTACTTAGACGACCCAGTGCACTTGCTGGTTAGTTGTGTGGAGTTGTGACAAAGTGTGATTCACGTTTGAGAGCGCTACCAATTTTTTGGCTCCATTGTTGATGATCACAATTTCGTGCACCAAGTTTTTGGCGCCGTTGCCGAGGATTGTTCGAGTTTGGACAACCGACGATTCATCTTGTTGCTCAGATTAGGTAATTTTCTTTTAAAAAAGTTTTCAAAAATTTTTTTTCTCTTTTTCGTTTTTCTAAAAATTATTTTTCGAAAATCCAAAAAAAAATTAATAAAATCATAAAAACCAAAAATATTTTTATGTTTCTTGTTTGAGTCTAGAGTCAATTTTTAAGTTTGATGTCAATTGATTATTTTTGTTTTTCTAATAAAATTTTCGAAAAGTTCATGCATGATGTTCTTCATGATCTTCAAGTTGTTCTTGATAATTCTTCTTGTTTGATCTTCATATTTTCTTGTTATGTGTCTTTTGTTGTTTTTCATATGCATTTTTGCATTCATAGTGTCTAAGCATTAAAGATTTCTAAGTTTGGTGTCTTGCATGTTTTTCTTTTCTTGAAAATTTTTCAAAAATAAGTCTTGATGTTCATCTTGATCTTCAAAGTGTTCTTGGTGTTCATCTTGACATTCATAGTGTTCTTGCATGCATCTTGTGTTTTGATTCATAATTTTCATGTTGTGGGTCATTTTTGTGTTTTTCTCTCTCCTCATTAAAAATTTCAAAAATAAAAAATATCTTTTCCTTATTTTGCTCATAATTTTCAAAAATTTGAGTTGACTTAGTCAAAAATTTTTAAAACTTAGCTATTTCTTATATGTCAAGTCAAATTTTCAATTTTAAAAATCCTATCTTTTCAAAATCTTTTTCAAAAATCAAATCTTTTTAATTTTTTTATTTTCGAAAATTTTTAAAATTTATTTTCAAAATCTTTTTCTTATCTTTATTTCAAAATTTCGAAAACTTTACTAACAATTACTGTGATTGATTCAAAAATTTGAAGTTTGTTACTTTCTTGTTAAGAAAGGTTCAATCTTTAAATTCTAGAGTCATATCTTTTAGTTTCTTGTTAGTCAAGTAATCAGTTTTAATTTTAAAAATCAAATCTTTTCCAAAATATCTTTTTCAATCATATCTTTTTAATCATATCTTTTTCAAATCATATCTTTTTCAAAATTTTGATTTCAAAATATCTTTTCTAACTTCTTATCTTTTCAAAATTAATTTTCAAATCTTTTTCAACTAACTAATTGACTTTTGTTTGTTTCTTATCTTTTTCAAAACCACCTAACTAATTTTATCTCTCTAATTTTCGAAAACTCTTCCCTCTCATCTCCTTCTATTTATTTATTTATCTACTAACACTTCTCTTCCACTCAAGAATTCGAACTCACTCTTCCCCCTTGTGTTTGGATTCTTATCTTTTCACTTCTTCTATTCTTTTTTTCTTCTACTAACATAAAGGAATCTCTCTACTGTGGTAAAGAGGATCCCTATTATTATTTTTTGTTCCCTTCTTTTTCATATGAGCAGGAGCAAGGACAAGAATATTCTTGTTGAAGCAGATCCTGAACCTGAAAGGACTCTGAAGAGGAAACTAAGAGAAGCTAAATTACAACAATCCAGAGACAACCTTACAGAAATTTTCGAAAAGGAAGAGGAGATGGCAGCCAAAAATAATAATGCAAGGAGGATGCTTGGTGATTATACCACACCTACTTCCAAATTTGATGGAAGAAGCATCTCAATCCCTGCTATTGGAGCAAACAATTTTGAGATGAAACCTCAACTAGTTGCTCTAATGCAACAGAACTGCAAGTTCCATGGACTTCCATCAGAAGATCTCTATCAGTTTTTAACTGAATTCTTGCAGATCTGTGAGACTGTTAAGACTAATGGAGTAGATCCTGAAGTCTGCAGGCTCATACTTTTCCCTTTTGCTGTAAGAGACAGGGCTAGAACATGGTTGGACTCTCAACCTAAAGATAGTCTGGACTCTTGAGATAAGTTGGTCACGGCCTTCTTGGCTAAGTTCTTTCCTCCTCAAAAGCTGAACAAGCTTAGAGTGGATGTTCAGACCTTCAAACAAAAAGATGGCGAATCCCTCTATGAAGCTTGGAAAAGATACAAACAGATGACCAAAAGGTGTCCTTCTGACATGCTTTCAGAGTGGACCATTTTGGATATATTCTATTATGGTTTATCTGAGTTCTCCAAGATGTCACAGGACCATTCTGCAGGTGGATCCATTCACCTAAAGAAAACACCTGCAGAAGCTCAAGAACTCATTGACATGGTTGTAAATAATCAATTCATGTACACTTCTGAGAGGAATTCTGTGAGTAATGGGACGCTTCAAAGGAAGGAAATTCTTAAAATTGATGCTCTGAATGCCATATTGGCTCAGAACAAAATGTTGACTCAGCAAGTCAACATGATTTCTCAAAGTCTGAATGGATGGCAAAATGCATCCAACAGTACTAAAGAAGCATCTTCTGAAGAAGAAGCTTATGATCCTGAGAACCCTGCAATGGCAGAGGTACATTACATGGGTGAACCCTATGGAAACACCTATAATTCCTCATGGAGAAATCATCCAAATTTCTCATGGAAGGATCAACAAAGGCCTCAACAAGGCTTTAATAATGGTGGAAGAAACAGGCTTAGCAATAGCAAGCTTTTTCCATCATCTTCTCAGCAATAGACAGAGAATTCTGAGCAGAGCCCCTCTAGCTTAGAAAACATAGTCTCTGATCTGTCTAAGGCCACTTTAAGTTTCATGAGTGAAACAAGGTCCTCCATTAGAAATTTGGAGGCACAAGTGGGCCAGCTGAGTAAAAAAATCACTGAAACTCCTCCTAGTACTCTCCCAAGCAATATTGAAGAGAATCCAAAAAGAGAGTGCAAGGCCATTGACATAATCAAAGTGGCCAAACCTAGAGAGGAAGGGGAGGCCGTGAATCCCAATGAGGAAGACCTCATGGGACGTCTCCCAAACAAGAAGAAGTTCCCTATTGAGGACCTAAAGGAATCTGAGGCTCATATAGAGACCATAGAGATTCCATTAAACCTCCTTCTATCATTCATGAGCTCTGAGAACTATTCTTTCTCTGAAGAGGATGAAGATGTAACTGGAGAGCAAGTTGCTCAATATCTAGGAGCCATCATGAAGCTGAATGCCAAGTTGTTTGGTAATGAGACTTGGAAAGGTGAACCTCCCTTGCTCATTAGTGAACTAGATACATGGGTTCAATAAAACCTTTCCTCAAAAGAAACAAGATCCTGGTAAATTCCTAATACCCTGTACCATAGGCACCATGATCTTTGAGAAGGCTCTGTGTGACCTGGGGTTAGGTATAAATCTTATGCCACTCTCTGTAATGGAGAAACTAGAGATCTTTGAGGTACAAGCTGCCACATTCTCATTACAGATGGTAGACAAGTCAGTAAGACAAGCTTATGGATTGGTAGAGGACGTGTTAGTAAAGGTTAAAGGCCTTTACATCCCTACTGATTTCATAATCTTAGACACTAGGAAGGAGGAGGATGAATGCATCATCCTTGGAAGACCCTTCCTAGTCACAGCAGGAGCTGTGATTGATGTTGACAGAGGAGAGCTAGTCCTTCAATTAAATAGGGACTACCTTGTGTTTAAATCTCAAGGATATTCCTCTGCAACCATGGAGAGGAAGCATGAAAAGCTTCTCTCAATATAGAGTAAAACAAAGTCCCCACAATCAAACTCTAAGTTTGGTGTTGGGAGGCCACAACCAAACTCTAAGTTTGGTGTTGAATCCCCACATTCAAACTCTAAGTTTGGTGTTAGGAGTCCACAATATTGACCTAATCACCTGTGAAGCTCCATGAGAGCACAATGTCAAGCTAGTGACATTAAAGAAGCGTTATTGGGAGGCAACCCAATTTTTATTCATCTAATTTTATTTTTATTTTATGTTTTATTAGGTTCATGATCATGTGGAGTCACAAAACAAATACTAAAATTAAAAACAGAACCAAAAACAGCAGAAGAAAAAGCACACCCTGGAGGAAGAGCTTACTGGCGTTTAAACGCCAGTAAAGAGCATCTTTCTGGTGTTCAACGCCAGAACAGAGCATCTTTCTGGCGTTGAACGCCAGAAACAAGCAGCATTCTAGTGTTCAAACGCTAGGATTGCACCCTGAGAAAAGTTGGCGTTAAACGCCAGAAGCAAGCATGGAACTGGCGTTCAACGCCAGAAACATACTACAGACTGGCGTTGAACGCCCAAAACAAGCATAGAGCTGGCGTTTAACACCAGAAACAAGCATCAATCTGGCGTTAAACGCCAGGATTGCATGCAGAGGGCGTTTTACACGCCTAATTGGTGCAGGGATGATAAATCCTTGACACCTCAGGATCTGTGGACTCCACAGGATCCCCACCTACCTCAACTTACCTTTTCTCTTATTTACACAATCCAATAACACTCCTCCCTAAACACCCTTCACCAATCACCTCAATCTCTCTTCCCAATTACCCTTTCACCACTCTCATCCATCCACTCTTTCCCATAAACCCCACCTACCTTCAAAATTCAAAATCTCTTTCCCACCCAAACCCACCCTAAATGGCCAAACCTACTCCCTCTCCCTTCACTATATAAACCCCTCTATCCTTCATCATTTTCACATACCACAACCCTCTCTTCTTCACCTTGGCTGAAACCACACACCTCTCACTTTCCTCCATATTTTCTTCTTCTTCTTCTTTCCTTTATTCTTTTGCTTGAGGGCGAGCAATATTCTAAGTTTGGTGTGGAAAAAGCATAGCTTTTTTTTTTATTTTTCCATAACCACTTATGGCACCTAAGGCTGGAGAAACCTCTAGAATAGGGAAAGGGAAGACAAAAGCTTCCACCTCCGAGTCATGGGAGATGGAGAGATTCATCTCTAAATCCCATCAAGACCACTTCTATGAAGTTGTGGCCAAGAAGAAGCTGTTCCCTGAGGTCCCTTTCAAGCTCAAGAAAAATGAGTATCCATAGATCCGACATGAGATTCAAAGAAGAAGTTGGGAAGTTCTTACTAACCCCATTCAACAAGTCAGAATCTTAATGGTTCAAGAGTTCTATGCCAATGCATGGATCACTAGGAACCATGATCAAAGTATGAACCCGAATCCAAAGAATTATCTTACAATGGTTCGGGGGAAATATTTAGATTTCAGTCCGAAAAAATGTGAGGTTGGCATTCAACTTGCCTATGATGCAAGAAGATGCACACCCCTACACTAGAAGGGTCAACTTTGATCAAAGGTTGGACCAAGTCCTTATGGATATATGTGTGGAAGGAGCTCAATGGAAAAGAGACTCAAAAGGCAAGCCGGTTCAACTGAGAAGACTGGACCTTAAGCCTGTGGCTAGAGGATGGTTGGAGTTCATCCAACGCTCCATCATCCCCACTAGCAACCGATCTGAAGTTATTGTAGATCGGGCCATCATGATCCATAGCATCATGATTGGAGAGGAAGTAGAAGTTCATGAAGTCATCTCTCTTGAATTCTACAAAGTAGCCGAAAAGCCCTCCACCATGGCAAGGCTAGCTTTTCCTCATCTTATTTGCTATCTATGCTACTCAGCTGGAGTTATCATAGAAGGAGACATTCTCATTGAAGAGGATAAGCCCATCACTAAGAAGAAGATGGAGCAAACAAGAGAGCCCATTCATGGATCTCAAGAGACACATGAGGAAGCTCATCATCAAGGAATCCCTGAGATGCCTCAAGGGATGCATTTTCCTCCAAATAACTATTGGGAACAACTCAACACTTCTCTAGAAGACTTGAGTTATAACATGGACCAACTAAGGGTGGAACACCAAGAGCACTCCATCATTCTCCAGGAAATTAGAGAAGATCAAAGAGCTATGAGGGAGGAGCAACAAAGGCAATGAAGAGACATAGAGGAGCTCAAGGACATTATTGATCCTTCAAGAAGAAGACACCACCATCACTAAGGTGGACTCATTCCTTAACTTCCTTGTTCTTATTTCTCTATTTTTCGATTTTATGCTATGTATTTGTCTATGTTTTGAGTCTTCAATACATGATCATTAGTATTTAGTAACTATGTCTTAAGGCTATGAATAATTCTATTAATCCTTCACCTCTCTTAAATGAAAAATGTTTTTAATACGAAAGAACAAGAAGTACATGTGTTTCGAATTCATCCTTGAAATTGTGGTGGCAATACTTCTTGTTTTCTGAATGAATGCTTAAACAGTGCATATTTTTGATCTTGTTGTTTATGAATGTTAAAATTGTTGGCTCTTGAAAGAATGATGAACAAAGAGAAATGTTATTGATAATCTGAAAAATCATGAAATTGATTCTTGAAGCAAGAAAAAGCAGGAAATTGATTCTTGAAGCAAGAAAAAGCAGTGAAAAAGCAAAGGCTTGCGAAAAAAAAGTGGCAAAAAAAATATATAAAAGAAAAAGAAAAAGCAAGCAGAAAAAGCCAATAGCCCTTAAAACCAAAAGGCAAGGGTAAAAAGGATCCAAGGCTTTGAGCATCAATGGATAGGAGGGCCCAAGGAAAAAAAATCCCGGCCTAAGCAGCTAAATCAAGTTGTCCCAAACCATGTGCTTGTGGCATGCAGGTCCAAGTGAAAAGCTTGAGACTGAGTAGTTAAAGTCGTGATCCAAAGCAAAAAGAGTGTGCTTAAGAGCTCTGAACACCTCTAACTGGGGACTTTAGTAAAGCTAAGTTACAATCTGAAAAGGTTCACCCATTCATGTGTCTGTGGCATTTATGTATCCGGTGGTAATACTGGAAAACAAAGTGCTTAGGGACACGACCAAGACTCATAAAAGTAGCTGTGTTCAAGAATCAACATACTTAACTAGGAGAATTAATAACACTATCTGAACTTTGAGTTCCTATAGATGCCAACATTCTAAACTTCAAAGGATAAAGTGAGATGCCAAAACTGTTCAGAGGCAAAAAGCTACAAGTCCCGCTCATCTAATTAGAACTAATATTCATTGATATTTTCAGATTTATAGTATATTCTCTTCTTTTTATCCTATTTTAATTTTAGTTGCTTGGGAACAAGCAACAATTTAAGTTTGGTGTTGTGATGAGCGGATAATTTATACGCTTTTGGCATTATTTTTAGGTAGTTTTTAGTAGGATCTAGCTACTTTTAGGGATGTTTTCATTAGTTTTTATGCAAAATTCACATTTCTGGACTTTACTATGAGTTTGTGTGTTTTTCTGTGATTTCAGGTATTTTCTGGCTAAAATTGAGGGACCTGAGCAAAAATCTGATTCAGGCTGAAAAAAGACTACTGATGTTGTTGGATTCTGACCTTCCTGTACTCGAAATGCATTTTTTGGAGCTACAGAATTCCAAATGGCGCGCTCTCAATGGCGTTGGAACGTAGACATCCAGGGCTTTCCAGCAATATATAATGGTTCATACTTTGTTTGAGCTTAGACGATGCTAACTGGCGTTCAACACTAGTCCCATGTTGCATTCTGGAGTAAAACGCCAGAAACACATCACAAACCAGAGTTAAACGCCAAAAACACGTTACAACTTGGCGTTTAACTCCAAGAGAAGCCTCTGCACGTGTAAAGCTCAAGCTCAGCCCAAGAACACACCAAAATGGGCCCCGGAAGTGGATTTATGCACTTAGACTTATTTCTGTAAACCCTTGTAGCTAGTTTAGTATAAATAGAACTTTTTACTATTGTACTAGATGTCTTTTGACCATATATCTGGTTCTTTTCCTATTTTCAAATTCATATGTCTTTTGTGGAGGCTGGCCATTCGGCCATTCCTGGACCTTGATCACTTATGTATTTTCAACGGTGGAGTTTCTACACACCATAGATTAAGGGTGTGAAGCTCTACTGTACCTCAAGTTTTAATGCAATTACTACTATTTTCCATTCAATTCAGCTTATTCTTATTCTAAGATATTTGTTGCACTTCAACATGATGAATGTGATGATCCGTGACACTCATCATCATCCAACCTTATGAACGCGTGACTAACAACCACTTCCATTCTACCTTAGACCGAGCGCATATCTCTTGGGTTCCTTAACCAGAATCTTTGTGGTATAAGCTAGAGCCCTTTGGCGGCCATTATTGAGAATTCAGAAAGTCTAAACCTTGTCTGTGGTATTCCGAGTAGGATTCAGGGATTGAATAACGGTGACGAGCTTCAAACTCGCGATTGTTGGGCGTGGTGACAGACGCAAAAGAATCAATGGATTCTATTCCGACATGATCGAGAACCGACAGATGATTATTCGTGCTATGACAAGAGCATTTGGACCATTTTCACTGAGAGGATGGAATGTAGCCATTGACAACAGTGATGCCCTACATACAACTTGCCATGGAAAGGAGTATGAAGGATTGAAGGGAGGTAGTAAGAAAGCAGAGATTCAACAGGGACAAAGCATCTCTATACACTTATCTGAAATTCCCACCAATGACTTACATAAGTATCTCTATCTTTATTTTATGTTTTATTTATTATTATTTTCGAAAACCATTATAACCATTTGAATCCGCCTAACTGAGATTTACAAGATGCCATAGCTTGCTTCATACCAACAATCTCCGTGGGATCGACCCTTACTCACATAAGGTTTATTACTTGGATGACCCAGTGCACTTGCTGGTTAGTTGTGCGGAGTTGTGACAAAATGTGATTCACGTTTGAGAGTGCTACCAAGTTTTTGGCGCCATTATTGATGATCACAATTTCGTGCACCATTTATATTGTTAATTTCCCCTTTAGGCCTCTTTTTATGTTGATGAACTCTTGTTGGATTTAGATTTTCTTTTAATGCAATTTATGTTTTGTGTTTCTTTGATGTTTAATTGAGTTGCTATTGTTAATTTCTTGTATTGGGTAGTGGTAGATTTTATTATTTCTTGCAATTTATGATGCTTTCCTTTTATGCCTTCCAAGTATTTGACAAAATGCTTGGTTGGATGTTAGAGTAGTTTTTTAGCATTCTTGGCTTAGAAAGAGAAATTAGGTGCTCTTTAGTTATTAACACCCGACCTATATTGGTGATCTAGAGTTGTTAGTTAATATTATTTCTATTGACTCTAATCTCTTGCTAATTCAATTAGTAAGTTGATTAGACTTTTGGATTGAGATTAACTAGTGTCTTATTTGACTTTATTCCTATATTGAAGATAACATTGTACCTTCTTTCGATGTTGAAGATGATGAAATAGGATTAGCTCTTGTTAATTGTTGCATGATCATTAATGACTAGGATAGAAAGCCTAGATTCTCAATCCTTGTCATGAATGTCTCTCTATAGTATTTGCTTTCTTTAATTGTTTGCTTTTTTATTTGCCATTTATTTTCTTGTCCTTTTATCAACCCAACCCTTTGAACCTCATAACCAATAATTGAGCACTAGATTGTGATTCCTAGGGAGAACGACCTGGGACTAATACTCTCAGTTACTTTTATTGGGTTGAACTTGTGACAACCAAAATTAAACTTTGATTGAGTGTTACTTGTCGGTTTGGAACTATACTTGCAATGAGGTTATTTCTCTTTTACTGAGAAGAAATTCTAAGCCGACGGGTTCTACTCTTTCATAGCTCATCCTCTTGAACAATTGAAGGTTCATTACTTAATTGAATTATGCCAAGGTCAAATAATGGTGCACCAAAGTCATCATACAATACAATATTAAGTAGAACTACAAGATGATGTATAAAACAGTTTAAGAAAGTACCGAAACTATTCAAAAAAATTTATTAAAAAGAATTTATGCATTAAGAGAAACTTCATGGTGACATTCATTTGGAAGAGCTTCCTTAGGAGCATCTTATTGTGGTTGCGAAGGACCGTAGGATGGCACAAAAAAATTATTAAGAAAGCACTGAAAATAATTTGCACCGAAACTATTAAAAAAGGATTTTAAGTAGAACTTACGTATTAATAGATTCTTCTTTCAGACATTCCTTTGTAGGAGATTCTGCAGCTGATTGTTGTTGAATTTGTGGAGGATTGGAGATAGAGGTTTCTTATGAAGGAGCAATTGCTTGAAGTGACACTCTAGTAAAGGATGCAGTAAAAATTCAGGTGCGATGCGAAACAAATTTTGATGTAAATCATTAACTCTGTGATTAGAACAGAAAAGTAAATTGAAAAACTCACATATTCAATAGTTCAGATTAACCTTTTTTTCAAAACATAAACATTTGTTCTTCAAGATCAGTTCCGAGATTAATAGTTGAGCTACTCATATTAAATAAAATTTGGTGTTAATAAAAGTATATAAAATATAAAAACTCATTATTATTAACTAAATTGAAGCCAGGCTTAAATTGAAAACATCATTCAATCAATAAAATTAAATGAAATATAAAAACCCATTATTATTAACTAAATTGAACACTTTATTGACTTGTTAGATTTCGGTGCATCTTCTATCTTTTCTTGCAATTGGAGTTCTTTCTCTATTTTTGCTTCTTTAGTTGGGACAACATCCCGAATAGGGTTGACTTCTTCGAGTCTCTTCTTGTACTCTTTGAACATGAAAAGCACCGGAATTATGTCAACACAGCACACAAGTATTGAATAAGAACACAACTTTTGTTGCATGAGAACTTATATAGTTACAAGCTGTAAACACTTTTTTTTCTTTTTTTAATGATTTTTTTACTTGAGAAAAGTCTTACAGGAGTTTTTTTGTATTTTTTTTAAAAAAATATGAAATTAAAAAGTACATTATAGTAGCACAAGAAATAAAAAAATGATAAGAGAAATCATATGAGATCATTTGATGTATTTACAAACCCTTGAAAACTTAATTGTGTTTGAAATATAGGATCATTTTCGCTTGACAGATGTACAGGTGGCATTCAAAGGGCAAAATAAACATTAGCAAAGAAACTAGAGAAATTACATCATAGTTTAAGAAATTTTAGCAAAGAAACAAAAATAAAACAATATAAGATATTGAATCTTACGTTTATGAAAAATTATAGTGAGCTTCTATTGAGTCGTGGCTACTTTTTGGTTCTTTAGGCTAAACAAACTTTTTCTTTTTTAGTGTTGTTGTCTTTCTTGGAACATCTTTGTTTTTGGCTTGCATCTTGGAAAAGCAAAAAATTATCAGACAGATAAACACAATAAATATTAAGAAATAACACTGAAAAGTAACATTCTCTTCTGCAGGCTTATCATTTTTTTTCTTCATATTTCTTTTTTCTTTTTTTTTAGATTTCTCCTAGATTTTTTTGCTTCTAACAATGCATACAAAAACTTCTGTTTATACAAAAGATTTTGATGAAAAAATAGAATATAATTTTACAATAATAGTTCCTGAATCTTACTCATCATCAGAGTCAGTCTCTGTTTCTGAAGATGAATCTACAATAACACCATTTCTCTTTTTGGCTTGCATCCTAAAAAAGTACAAACACATGAGGTAAATAAACACAATAAATATTTAAAAATAACACCGAAAAGTAACATTTACTCCTTTGTCATTCTTTTCATTTGTTTTCTTTTCTTTAATTTTTCCTCTAAGCCATAATCAGAATCAAATTCATAGTCAGAATCAATTTTGCTTTTCTGAAGATGAATCCAATATAACATATTTCTTCTTTTCTTGCTTCTTTTTTCCCTTCTTTTCTTCTTTTGCTTCTTCCCTCAATTGTACTCTTTTTACGAGGCCTTAAAATAGAAACTTATTTAATTATCATAATATATTATAAATAATTACACCAAATTATAAAAAAATTATTTTTTCTGAGTTACCATTTCATCCTTTGTCTCACGTTCTATCCTCTTAACCAGCCTCTCCCTTGTTCATTGTGGCACCCATGGTTGTCCGGGTGTTCTATCCGCTGGTGTCTCAATGTATTTAGATTCATGAAAATATATAATCATTAATGCAAAAGACACTCATTTACTGCATATTTATTTTCCTTCTTGTGACCTCTGATTCCTTTAGTGAGGAAGATGAGCACATAAGTAGCTTAATTTCATTCTTATATGGTGTCAATATGAAGGATTGCTGACTGATAAATTACAATTTTATGATTTATTTTGTATTGAATTTAGTAGATTTCATCAACTTATTCAACACTTATTCACTAAAATAGCATAGTTTTGTGAATTTTTCCTAAATTGTGCTTAAGAGTAAAACATGTTTTTTAGGCCCTTAATTTGTAAATTTTATTTCACTTTAATTCCATTTGATACCTTGATGTATTTGATGAAGTGATTTCAGGTTTTCAAGGCAAGTATGGATTGAAGGAGTGAAGGAAAAGCATGTAAAAGTGAAGAATTCATGAAGAAACGAAGTTTGGAGTATTTTACAGCCATGCGTACACACAACTGCAGTTTTTACATCCATGCATATGCACAGGAATTGATGCGTATGCACGATTGCATTTTTACATCCATGCGTACACATGGTCAGGCGTCCGTACGCACGAATGCAATCACATGACTCATTAATGAGAAGACGCTGGAGGTGATTTCTGGACCTGCTAAAGCCCAATCCAACTCATTTATGAAGATATTTTAGGCCAAATTCAAGAAGGATGAAGAGGGAGCAATTAGGTTTAGTTTAGAATCATGTTTTAGGTTATATTCTAGAGAGAGAAGCTCTCTCTTCTCTCTAGAATTAGAGTAGATTTAGGTTCTATTTCTTGTCTTGATTTAGTTTTCATTGCAATTTCTTGTTACTACATCCTTGCTTTCTTAGTTTTACTTGTTATTTCTTGTAATTGGTTACTTTTATGTCATTAAACTCTTGTTGATTTTCATTTCCTTTAATGCAATTGATGCCTTTTTATATTCTTATTATTTAATTGAGTTGTTATTGTTACTTTCTTGTATTTAGTAGTTTTAGATTTTATTATCATTACAATTTTACCATTCCTTTCTTTCATACCTTCTAAGTGTTTGATAAAATGTTTGATTGGATTTTAGAGTAGAATTTTATATTCTTGGCTTGGGTTGAATTATTGGAGACTCTTAAATTGTCAAATTCTTTTGTTGATTGGTGATTGATGATTGCTAGTTGCTTGAATTCCACTGAAGCTAGTCATTCCCTAGGATTTGATTAGGACTTGTGGACTATAGTCAATTATCCTCACGTGACTTTCCTTCAATTGTTAGAGGTTAACTAAGTAAGAGTAAAAGACAATTACCATCACAATTAAGGATGATAATGATGATAGAAATTTCAATTCTCACTCCTTGTCAAGACCTATCTTAGTTGTTAACTTATTATTTCATTATTTACATTTCATGTCTCTTATTACAAAAACCCCAAAATATTTCATAACCCATAATATGCACACTTCCCTGCAATTCACTGAGAGACGATCCAAAGTTTAAATACTCTCGGTTATTATTGGTTTGACTTAAGTGACAAACAAAATTAAACTTTGAGTGAGGGTTAATTGTTGGTTTAGATCTATACTTTGACGAGATTATTTTTGTGAAAATTCTAAACCACGATTTTCCTCCGTCAATGACATGTGAACTGAAAAAATTTTGCTTATTATTGTTGACAACAAGAAGCATTTTTGGATGAAGAGAATGAATGTCCTTTTGAACTTCAACTGATTTTCATATCCATCCACACTCATTTCCAGCAAGGATTTTGTCAAAACCAACAGAAAATAACCTTTGAAGGTTTCAACAATCCTCTTTTTCTCCTCAGTGATGTCTTTATAGATAATTTCTTTTGGAAAAAATCCCTTGCAACAATGTAACACCCTAATCACCAAAGCTCACGCTTCCGGCTGCATGACTCTGATAGCTCAGACATTACGACGACACTTAAACTATTTACTACTAAAATAGGAACCTGTTTAAAACTTTTTACCACAATATCGCTCCCAAAAAATACTTTTGCTATACAACGTACATCCATACATACCATACGACATACAGAAACTCATGAAGAGTACATCCATATATATATACATACATATATATAAATAATATTACAAACAATACCCAATACAATTCCTAACCCTCTTACAGAATATATCAAGATAAAGGCGAGGGTACAAAAAAAATAATCTAAAGCAATACAGAGCATCTTAGTAACAAATAAATAAACTCTTCGTGACTTCTGCGCCCATATCCTGAAAGGGGAAAATGTAAGGGGTGAGAACATCATTGAAGAACAAAATTCTCGCGCGATCTAGAATTTTCACAAATAGATTCCCGTTGTAAGTATAGCATCTAGACCAACAAGAATTCCTTTCTTACAAACATTTGGTTGTCACAAGTAACAAACCCAAGAAAATTTATAAACCGAAGTATTCAAACCTCGGGTCGTCTTCTCAAGGAATTGCAGGGAAATGTGTTTTATTATTGGTTATGGAAAACAGTGTTTTTGGGTTTCGAAAAGGTTTTGAACAAGAGAAATAGATTGCAGGAATTAATAAATTAATAACTAAGAAATCTCTTGGCAAGGTATGAAAACTGGAAGTCATATCCTAGTTATCCTTATCAATAGTGATGAGAATTATATTTTTGCTCCCACTAAGTCAACCTCTAACTATGAAGGTAAGTTAAGTGGACAAATCAATTTAACACCTAAAGTCCTAGTCAACTCCTGAGGAAAGACTAGAGTTATAGGAATCTAAATTAATCAGCAAAGATAGTAATTATCAATCACGATGAGTTTGACAATTCAAGAGTTACCAATTAATCAACCAAAGCCAAAAGAGAAAAATATAAATTATTTATATAATAAATAGAAGAAAGCAATCATGAGTCTGAAATACCTCAAATTATATTAATTAAGAAAATCCTAACATGAAAAGTTCATAAACAAATAAAAGAGAAAATAAATAAAAAGAACATTGAACCTGTGATGAAGAAGTAGAAATCCTAATCTTAAAAGAAATCCTAATCCTAATCCTAAATCCTAAGAGAGAGGAGAGAGCCTCTCTCTCTAAAAACTACATCTAAATCCTAAAACTATGTATGAATGTATGTTGTATAATGTATCCAGTGTCTACTCTTAATGAATGGATGGATTCATCCATTTATAGCCCTTTAATCTGTGTTCTCTAGGATTGGATCTGGACCAAAAAGGACCCAGAAGTCGCTGGGGCCGACTCCAGCAATTTCTGCAGATCGCGCACGTCACACATCCGCGTGGGTCACGCGGTCGCGTCATCTGGAGTGTTGCTCTTCCACGCGGTCGCATCAGTCATGCATCCGTGTTAGTTGTGTTTCGCGAGTCACGCGTTCGCATCATTTATGCGCTCGCGTCGATGCCAATTTATGCAAAAGACGCGTTTGCATCGTCCACGCAGACGCATCGCTGCCAGTTTCTCCAAAAACTCTAATTTGTGCTTTCCTTCTATTTTTGTATGTTTCCTTTTCATCCTTTAAGTTATTCTTACCCTATAAAACCTGAAAGTACTCAACACACAAATCACGGCATCGAATGGTAATAAAGGATAATTAAATTTGATTATTTTAAAGCATAGGAAACATGTTTTCTCATATGTCATATCCTAAGGAAGGAATTGTAAAACCATGCAAATTCATATGAATAAGTAGGTGAAGAGTTGATAAAATCATTCAATTTAAGCACAAGATATATCATAAAATAGTGGTTTATCAACCTCCCCACACTTAAACAATAGCATGTCCTCATGCTATATCCAATAGAAAAGAGTAAAGGTATAATGGTGGAATCATGTGCCTAAATGCAACTACCTAAATGAGTCATGCAATTCTAGTTATTATTCACCTATATATAAAGCATACATGTAGTTAAATTAATTTATATCTTCAAGGAATCATGTATGTACAACTAGGGCCAAATCATATTAAAACACAATTACAATTGAGTTGAGTTAAGATAGTTCACAACTTGCAAGACAATTAATAATTAAGCATGGACACATGAGAATGAGCTATTGAACCCTCACCGGATTGTGTGTTTACTCTCTAGTCACTCAGTATTTGGGTTTAATCACTCTCTTCTTTTCCAGTCATGCCTTCTAAAATTTTGTTTTTCCTCTAATCAATCAACAATTATTGAATATAGACATACAAAGATCATGAGGTCTTTTCTTATGTTGTAATGGGGCTAAGGTGAGGGTAAGGATGTATATATAAGGCTAAGTGAGCTAACAAAGTGAATCCTTGACTAGTCTAAGATCTCACCTAATATATTCTATATAATTTCATAATCCTTCACCTAGCTACCCAAACCTTTCCACTTTTGTGTTACATGCTCATGCATTTTATTTTTGACTTTGTCCCATGTACATTGATTCTTTGTAATTGCACTCAGGATAATTTTTTTTGTATCCCCTTATTTAAATACTAAAATTATTATTATTATTATTATTATTATTATTATTATTATTATTATTATTATTATTATTATATTATTATTATTATTATTATTATTATTATTATATATTTTTAATGCACATGGTGATTTAATTGTTTTGCTTTCACATAAGCATGCTTCCCAAATTTTTGAAACATCTTGTTTAGTGTAAATTCCTACTTTTTCTATCATCCCATATTCCCATAAAGTTTCCTACACTTAAATTATACACAATATCTATCTTAAGCTAACCAAGGATTCAACTTGGGGTTTTTATTTTGTTTTTCTGCTTAAGGCTAGTAATGTGGTTATAAAATGAAAGAGGATTAAAAAGCTCAAGGGGGCTGAAGAACTGAAGATTGATGGTTTAGAGGTTATAGCAAACTCTCGTTGTAAGTATAGTTACTAAACCAAGCAATCAACCTTTCTTACAAACGTTTTGGTTGTCACAAGTAACAAACCCCTTTAAAATTGATAACCGAGTATTTAAACTTCGGGTCGTCTTCTCAAGGAATTGCAGGGAGGTATGTTCTTATTATTGGTTATGCAAAAGTATGTTTGGGGTTTTGGATTAAGGTAAAAGGTATGTTGAATGACACTTAAAATAAAATAATAATAACTGTAAAATAAACTCTTGGCAAAGTATGAGAACTGGAAGTCTTATCCTAGTTATCCTTATCAATTGTGATGAGAATTGGAGTTTTCTCCTACTTTGTTAACCTCTAACTATGAAGGTAAGTTAAGTAGATGAATTAATTCGAATCCTCAAGTCCCAGTCTTTCCTTGGGAAAAGTTAGAGTTATTGGATCTCGAATCAATTCTTGAAGAATTCCAATTTTCAATCAACAATGAGTTTGATAACCCAAGAGTCACCAATTAATCAACCAAAGCCAAGAATCTAGAAAGCAAAATTAAAATCATAAATATCTGGAATACCTCAAATAACATACATTCGAAGCAATGAAATCTAACATGGAAAAGTTCATAAGCCAATTGGGCAACATAAATCAAATACAAATAAAAGCATTAAAGTATCTCAAAGTAGAAGAGAAGTCAAAATAAAAAAATATTGAACCTGATGTGAAGATGAGATAAATTCCTAATTTCTAAAAATCCTAATCCTAAATTCTAAGAGAGAGGAGAGAGCCTCTCTCTCTAAAAATTACATCTAAAACTAAAATTGTGAATTATCAAAGCATAATCTTCAGTGTCTCCTTCATTCCTCCACTTTGCAGCCTTTAATCTGTGTTTTCTGGGCTTGAAACTGGGCCGGAAATAGCCCAGGATTCGCTGTTTGCGAAATCTGCCACGCTGATTTGCGCAGATGCAACGCGTCCACGTGGATGACGCGTTCGCGTCACTTATCTGTACGGCCACTATGAGAAATTATATATCAAATCGAAGCCCCTGACGTTAGCTTTCCAACGCAAGTGGAACTGTGTCATTTGGATCTCTGTAGCTCAAGTTATGATCGTTTTAGTGCGAGAGGGTCAGGTTGACAGCTTTGCAGTTTCTTCAACTTCTTGTATTCCTTCCACTTTTGCATGCTTCCTTTCCATCCTCTAAGCCATTCTTGCCCTATAATCCCTGAAATTACTTAACACACATATCAAGGCATCTAATGGTAATAAGAGAGGATTAAATAAAAGAAAATAAAAGCCAAAGAAGCATGTTTTCAATCATAGAACAAATTCTGGGAAGGAATTGTAAAACATGCAAATAGTATGAATAAGTGGGTAAAGAGTTGATAAAATCCACTCAATTAAGCACAAGATAAACCATAAAATAGTGGTTTATCAACCTCCCCACACTTAAACAATAGCATGTCCTCATGCTAAACTCAAGAGAAACTATAAAGATGAAGAGGAATGGTAGGATGTATGAAATGCAACCTATCTATATGAATGCAACTACATGCAAAAAATGTTTCTACCTACTTGGTTAAAAATAAATAAGTTCTCCAAGACAAACATAAATCAGATTTCACTAATTCAAATCATATAAAATAAAGACAAGTAAACTTGTAAGAAGATAGCTCATGAAAGCCAACTGAGTAATCAGGAATGGAAAAGGGAGGGTGCCTCTGACATAGACTCCGGTTATGTAATGCCAGATGAAGCGGGGAAGATATAAGTCCTTACCCATCATCACACACCAGATGAGGGTAATCATAGCAGCTGGCACCTCCGTCTCATGAGTGCTCGGCATCACGTAGTTACTCAGAATCTGTTGCCATAGCCGAGCCTCATCATTTAGATATATTAGTCTGATTCCCTTGGGTACCACTGTGCTCTTTCCCATGACCCATGGAACAGTAGGATCAAGAGTGATATCCCATTTCATTGCATCCCAATCAAACCTTATGAATCTCATATCCTCCTCAACTTTCTGGTAATCGTCTGGCTTATCTGATTTAGGTGGGAGCTGAATGATGTCTTCAATTGCTTCTTCAGTAACCAGAACTTGCTTGCCTCTGAGCTGTACTGCATCCAGGGATGATAAAAAGTAGTTACAGTAGAATTCTATGACCCAGGATGAGTTGATCTCAGTCAAGTTTCTCTCCAGGAAGAACCAGCCTCTCTGTTTAATTTGGTCTGAAGTGTACTGCCTGAGTTCCTCTGGAATTTTGAGTGTCCTTTCCAGGTACAGGTTCCTGGATGTGGCAAAAACTGGGTACTTTAGCTCACAGTATTTGTTTGCAAATTTCACTGGGTCAGCCGCAGGTACCAACTGATCAGCTTTTTCTTGCGGGATAAAGTTCTTCTCCCGCCAGGAATCATCATGTAAGATGCCAAGGATGGATACAGATAATTTGCCTCTTTTCCTTTTTCCAGTGGTTGCTTTTCCCTTTCCTTTGATTTGAGGATCAGACATCCTGAAAAGAAGAAATTCCAGGATATAATTGAAGAATAGAAGCAAAAAAATAAGTAGGCAGATAGGATAATAGCAATATAAGCACAGAGTGGCAAAAGAGCAAGAGAAGCATGAATTGAGTCAAATAAAGTGCATTCAGGATTGTGTTCAATTGAAAAAGTCTAAAAACAAAAAATGACAATCCAAAATACATGATAAGTGGAATTCATGTTAATAAGGAAAAATAGTGATCATGCCCTGAGTTAAAAGTGAAAGCAGGTAGGTAAAAAGAGAAGGCCGAAAGTTAAAATGGTTAATAAGTGAAAAAGGAAGTTAGAAAGTGAAAGCAGTGAGTTAGTAAAAAGAGGGTTAGAGCAAGTGCCATGATGATTGGTTTCCTAGTTAACAAGAAATCCAAAAATTGAAAGAATAATCAACTCATATTCAAGCAAGGTTTGCAGTTAATTGATGATAATTCATATAGATTGAGGAAGTGGAAAAGGAGAAAGAAATCATCAATGATGCAAAGTATTAACCAGGGAATCAAATGGAATAAGAAAGCTAGCCCGTGCATTCATGAATTGGTTTGGGTGTAGCCGAGTAGTGCAAAATTTAAGATTGCCAAAACCACCACATGAATGGAAAAAAATGAAAGAATTTGCAGAAAATTGGGCAGCATTCCGGCTAAAATTGGATGTTCCAGGGAAATACATAGCAGGATAAATAAGTTCATATATAAAATTCAAATAATACTGCAAAGAGACACAATTAGCATGAACATGAAAGAACAGTGTAACAGCAGCATGAAACATGGAAGAACAGCATATGAACAGGATGAGCATTATAGCCAGATTAAAATTGCGGAATAGAGAAACAGGTAACAAGAACGGCGCAATTATCAGGTCTAAATCCACTAACCACATCCTAGCTACCTAACCACCTAGAATCCACTACGAACATGCATATCTAACTATCCTAAATTGAACAAATTCTAATAAATACGCAACTAACAAGGAATGATAAAGCAATCGGTGTACGGCGGAACCTGGTATGTGTATGAACAGGGGATAGGGCAGAGGGAAGGTGGTGGTGATGCGGCGGCGCTAGGAGGGGTGTTCGGCGGCAGAGGTGGCGGCGCAGTGGTTGGTGGTCGCGGGTAGGGGCAGTGGTGGAGGAGGTGGTTGAGGGGGAGAGAGTGGAAGAAGAAGAGAAGGGAGAGAGAGGAGGTGTTGCGGTGGTCTGAGCGGCTATAGGTGGGGGTTGCTGGTAGCTGGGGGGAGAGTTGCAGAGGAGGAGGGAGAGGCGGGTGGCTGGTGTTTGGGATGCGATGGGTTAGGGTTCGCGTGATTTGGGGTTAGTGATCGCAAATCCACGCGAACGCGTGGAGCACGCGATCACGTGAGTAAAGGGAAAGATGGGTGACGCGGACGCGGGAAGCAGGCGAACGCGTCGCTGGAATTTGTGCTAGACGCACAGTTCCAGCGTCGTTCTGGCGCAACTCTTTGTTTCTAATTAGGGGGCCATAATATCCACACAATGCGAACGCATCGCTCACACTTTCGCGTGGGATGGGTGATGTGCAAGTGACGCGTTCGCGTTAGGGATGCAAATGCGTGGCCCGTTTTGTGCCAAACGCACACTAGCCGCACGTTTCCAGCCCAACTTTCTGGGCATTGGATCTTTACGCCGATGTCCATTCCATGCCCACGTGTGGCCTGCGCTTGCGTGGGGTGATTTTGATTTTTTTTATTGAGTATGCAGAATGCAAAATGCAGTGAATGTCATGTAGAAATTCCAGGTTCAATCAAAATTCAAAAACAGAGTAAAATAGATAGGGAACGATCATACCATGGTGGGTTGTCTCCCACCCAGCACTTTTAGTTAAAGTCCTTAAGTTGGACGTTTGATGAGCTTTCTGTTATGGTGGCTTGTGCTTGAATTCATCCAAAAATCTCCACCAGTGTTTGGAATGCCAGCATCCTCCAGGGTCCCAAACAAGGCACGTAAAGCCTTTGAGCAGTTTCAAACAGGTTTTCAGGCTCCCGGGGTGTTGAATGTCAAAATAGATTCCAAGATCCCAAACTTTGCTTTTACACCCATTTCCGTCTTGATTTGCATTTTTCCAACCGGGTGATGAGCAATCTGAGTTCTCGCTGCAGTGACCAAACAGCTTCCGAGATCCTTTCAATGGAGTTTGACACCAATCTTTGCACCTCAAATTGAAGTGTGAAACCTCATTGAATCTTGCATACTAACTCTGAGTGCGAGTCATTTCCCTTTTGCTTTTAAAGCTGCAGAGAGCTCTAAGCTTGCTATCTGTCTCAAGTAAACCATATTCAAGTGGAAAAGTAAAGATGAAAGTTAAGGATTTTACCTACTTGAAGTTTGTATTGGGTGGTAATGGCCTTGGGATAGGTGTTTCCAGTAGTTCTGCAAGCTCTACTCCCTTGTGGTCTTCTGTGAATTTCTCCACTTCTTTGCAAACTTCTTCAATTTCGACCATGTCTTGATCAAAGTCATCGATATCTTCCTCATCACTTGAGTCATAATTGGGAGGTTGAAAAAAGTCTACCTCTGCATCATTTTCATATTCACTTGGGGAAGATTCTTCTATCTAAAAGAATTCACTTACGGATGCAAGTTCATTACCAAGAGAGCTCGACTCTTGATTATTATCATCAAGGAAACATGCGTCTTGGGTTATTCCGTCCAGTTCTTCATAGGATACCTGCTTCGGGGGTTGTGCACTATCCTCCTTAACATCGACTGTAACGTCCTGTACGGAATTCTCCATAACTCTGGATTCCCGCGGAGGTTCGGAATCTCCTAAATCTTCAACCAAATCTTCTTCTTCTATAATGACAACTTCCTCTACTTGTTCTTGTACGAAGTTATGCTTTACACTGTCCATTGGAGTTTCTAATGTCTCCTTCCTGCTACGTTCTTTATTAGATTCTCCACATGAAGCCATGGGAGTTTGTTGAGTGTCTGAATGTCTGGAAGATAATTGATTTATTGCTTGCTCCAGTTGATGAAGGGTTGCATGAAATTGGTCTATTGATTCTTTGAAGCGAACCTGTGATTCTTGGCTTGATGGGTATGGACATGGTGCATAGGGGAGTGGTGGTTCTTGGGAGTAACTGGATTGGCGTTGGGGCGGATAAGGATCATACGGTGGTGAATGGCAAAAAGAAGGTTGTGAGTGTGGTAGTTCGAAGCTATGTTGAGAGGATGGTCTCTGAGCATAGGGTGGGGCTTGTTGGTAGCTACAAGGGGTCCACCATATCTATCAACTTGGTATGCATTGTAGAATGGTCCTTGTCTATGATATCCAGGAAGGTGTTGTTGCCTAAAGGGTTGATAAGATCCTCTTAGCTCCATCCATCTTTGATTGCCTAGACCGTGATGCATAGTCCTGTTATAGCTTTCATTCCTTTCAACAAAATTAGAACCAAACTCAAAGCGAAAGGGGTGAGAATTCATAGTAGCTATCAGAAAAAAGAAGGAAAAACAAAAACAAATAAACAAGTAAAAGAAAAATATTTACAATAACCAATAATAAGGCACACGTTTGCAATTTCTCGGCAATGGCGCCATTTTGAAGAACGAAATTCTCGCGCGATCTAGAATTTTCACAAATAGATTCCCGTTGTAAGTATAGCTTCTAGACCGACAAGAATCCCTTTCTTACAAACGTTTGGTTGTCACAAGTAACAAACCCAATAAAATTTATAAACTGAAGTATTCAAACCTCAGGTCGTCTTCTCAAGGAATTGCAGGGAAATGTGTTTTATTATTGGTTATGGAAAATAGTGTTTTTGGGTTTCGAAAAGGGTTTGAACAAGAGAAATAGATTGCAGGAATTAATAAATTAATAACGAAGAAATCTATTGGCAAGGTATGAAAACTGGAAGTCCTATCCTAGTTATCCTTATCAATGGTGATGAGAATTATATTTTTGCTCCCACTAAGTCAACCTCTAACTATGAAGGTAAGTTAAGTGGACAAATCAATTTAACACCTAAAGTCCTAGTCAACTCCTGAGGAAAGACTAGAGTTATAGGAATCTAAATTAATCAGCAAAGATAGTAATCAACCAAAGCCATAAGAGAAAAATCTAAATGATTTATATAATAAATAGAAGAAAGCAATCATGAGTCTGAAATACCTCAAATTATATTAATTAAGAAAATCCTAACATGAAAAGTTCATAAACAAATAAAAGAGAAAATAAATAAAAAGAACATTGAACCTGTGATGAAGAAGTAGAAATCCTAATCTTAAAAGAAATCATAATCCTAATCCTAAATCCTAAGAGAGAGGAGAGAGCCTCTTTCTCTAAAAACTACATCTAAATCCTAAAACTATGTATGAATGTATGTTGTATGATGTATCCAGTGTCTACTCTTAATGAATGGATGGATTACTCCATTTATAGCCCTTTAATCTGTGTTCTCTAGGCTTGGATCTGGACCAAAAAGGGCCCAGAAGTTGCTGGGGCCGACTCCAGCAATTTCTACAGATTGCGCACCTCACGCGTCCGCGTGGGTCATGCGGCCGCGTAATCTGGAGTGTTGCTCTTCTACGCGGTCGCGTCAATCATGCGTCCACGTTAGTTGTGTTTCGCGAGTCATGCGTTCGCGTCATTTATGCGCTCGCGTTGATGCCAATTTACGCAAAGCACGCGTTCGCGTCGTCCATACGGACGTGGCGCTGTCAGTTTTTCCAAAAACTCCAATTTGTGCTTTCCTTCCTTTTTTATATGTTTCCTTTTCATCCTTTAAGTCATTCTTGCCCTATAAAACCTGAAAGTACTCAACACACAAATCACGGCATCGAATGGTAATAAAGGATAATTAAATTTGATTATTTTAAAGCATAGGAAACATGTTTTCTCATATGTCATATCCTAAGGAAGGAATTGTAAAACCATGCAAATTCATATGAATAAGTAGGTGAAGAGTTGATAAAATCATTCAATTTAAGCACAAGATATATAATAAAATAGTGGTTTATCAATCATCCTCGAAAGGGTTCTCAGGAGGGTTTTGGGGAATTACTGTAATAGGATACGTGAAGACAAACCGTACCAGTGATTAATAACCATCTTATGCCTCTTTTCAAAAACAACGGTTTACGGTAAAAGTAAAGTCGAAAATCTTTTCTGAAAGAGAAACCATTCAATTTTCAAAACATCAAAAGACTTTCAAAAAGGTTTATCTAAACTGAACCAAAATAGCCTTTCATATTTTATTCCAAACCAGAAACACAAAACTGAAATCAACCATTGGTTCATCACATTCCAACCACGGCTCTAGGCCCAAACAATCCAACCATCAACCAATAACCAGAATCCAACAGAGTCCCAGATGCAAACACAAATAGGAAGTTCAAGCACAAACAAATAGTTACAGCAAGTAGAACAATTAGCTGTTAATCACAAAGGCAAACTGACAAACGCCATTTTGACGGTTTGTCTTGTATTGATTTTAAGAGATTTTATCACCTTTTACCCACATTTATTCAATGAAATAGCATAGTTTTATGATTGTCTCCTTATTTGTGCTTAGATGTGAAAACATGCTTTTAGACCCTTAATTTGATGGTTTTAATCTCCCTTTGATTCCACTAGATGCCTTGATATGTTTGTTAGTGATTTCAGATTGAAAAGGGCTAGGAATGGATCAAAGGAGTGAAGAGGGAAAGCATGCAAAGTGGAGAAATCATGAAAAGTCAAAGAAGTTGAAATCGCCCATGGACGCGCGCGCGCACCTGGCGCTTGCGCGCACCTGCGAATCACTCCATGGACGCGTACGCGTGCTGTGCGCGTACGCGTCGGTGTTGGTTTATGATTTTTTAATGAAAACGTGGCCAACGAATTCTGAAGGGTTGTGGGGCCCAATCCCAACCAACTTTGGCGCCAAAGATGCTATTTAAAGCCAAGGATTGAAGAGAAAAGGGGATTCCAACTCATTAGTTCATCACACACACATTAGGATTAGTTTAGAGGTAGTTTCTAGAGAGAGAAGCTCTCTCTTCTCTCTAGAATTAGGATTAGGATTAGGTTTAGTTCTTAGATCTAGGTTTTAATCTTTGATTTCTTCCACTTCTATCTCTCAATTCTTTGTAGTTACATTCAATCTTCTTCTATTCTTTTGTTATAATTTCCTTTATGTTGTTCTTAGATTTTGTTGTAGATCTAGAATTGCTCCTTCTACATTCTTTCAATTCAATAAAAGGTAATTCTTAATAAATGTGTTTCTTTTGATTTGTTGTTGTTAATTCCTTGTAATTGAGTAGTGTAGATTTACTTTTCTTGCCATTTACTATGCTTTCCTTTTATGCCTTCCAAGTGTTTGATAAAATGCTTGGTTGGATTTTAGAGTAGAATTTTATACTCTTGGCTTGGAAAGGTGACTTAGGAACTCTTGAGTTACTAATGTCCAAGTGATTGATGATTGGGAGCCATTAACTCTAGTTCTCACTAATTGAATTAGTGGAGAGTTAGGACTTATGGACTAGGATTGATATAGCTCATTTGACTTTCCTTTACTACTAGTTAGAGGATGATTTAATGGGATTAATCCTTGCCAATTCTCATATTGTGGTTAGTGATTAGGATAGAGATCCTTGACTACCAACCCTTGCCAAGACCTTTTTAGCCATTAGTTTATTTTCATTGCCATTTACTTTTCATGCTTCTTGTCCAAAAACCCCAAAACAACTCAAACCAATAACAAGACACTTTATTGTAATTCCTAGGGAGAACGACCCGAGGTTCCAATACTTCGGTTTATAAATTTAGGGGTTTGTTTTAGTGACAAACAACTTTTTGTATGAAAGGATTATTGCTTGGTTTAGAAACTATACTTCGACGAGATTTTATTTGAGAAATTCTAAACCATCAAAAATCCAATCGTCAAAATGGCGCCGTTGCCGGGGAATTGCAATGGTGTTGTGTTATTGGTTATTGTATATATGTGAATATTGTGAATAGTTTGATTTTTGGATTGCTTGTTAGTTTTTGCTAGTCTTAGTGTTTTGTTTCATTATTTCTTATTAGTTTTTTGTTTCTTATTTTCTCTTGCTACCATGAATTCTCACTTTGGCTATGAGTGTAATTACAACTATGTTGTAGGTGATGAGAACTATAATGAGAATGTGTATCAAGAATGGGATAACCAAAGGTGGGAGGAGCCATATGCTTATGATCAAATCTCATGGCAACAACCTCCACCAATGCACTATGAAGAAGAGCCATTCTATGATGCATACCAATCCAATGGCTATGGTGAATCTCCTTGTGACTTTCAAGAACCACCACCATATGCCTATGAGTCATATCCTCAACATGAACCTCAACCACACTCTCAAGCCTATTTTCACCAAACACCTCCATATGACCATGATTCATATCCACTACACCAACCACCTTTTGAACCATATGAGCCATACATGGAACCACAATTCCAAGATTACTACTCCCAAGAACCACCTCAATATACACCACCACCTTACCAAGAAGAACCACCTTCCTATAATGAACCCTTTCTCCAAGACAATGAACCCTCCTATCCACTCCAATCTTCAATGGATGAAATCCTTAGCCTTATACTTCAAGGGCAAGGAGAAATGCAAAGGGAGACACTAGAATTTATGGCTACTTTGACCAAGGTAGTAAGCAATTTAGTCTCCCAATATTTGAGTACTCAAGGCACTCCCATGGTTACATGTGGAGAATCAATTGAAAAGCATAGCATGAAGGAGAGATTGGAAACTCCGGTGGAGAATGAGGAATGCTACTTTGTGTTAGAACAATTGGAGGAACCTATGGTCATTGAAGAAGAGGAAGAAGTGGTTGAAGACTTAGGAGATGCGGAACCCCCTTGGGAACTTAGAATTGAAGAAAACCCCTCCAAGAAGATTGAATTTGATGTTGAGGAGGAAAGTACACAACCTCCAAAACAATTTTTGAATGAAGACTTGGAAGGAATGAAGCAAGAATTGAGTTCCCTTGGTGATGAAGATCATGCATCCAATTTTCTTGGTGGAAAATCCTTTAAATTTGAAGAACCTTCTCCCAATGAATTTGAAAGTGATGTGGAGGTAGATTTCTCTCGTCCTCCAATTTATGATTTGAGTGATGGAGAAGAGCTAGATGAAAATGATGAACAAGGGATTGGAAACAAAGAAGTTTATGAAGAGGTGGAAGTTGACAAGGAAGAATACAAGGGAGTAGAGCTCGCTAGCACATTGGAGATACCTCTCCCCAAGCCACCACCATCTATCTTTTCATTCAAGTGGGTAAATTCTTTATACTTAAGCTTTATTATTCCCCTTGAATATGGTTTGCTTGAGACGGATGGTCAACTTAGACATATTTGTGGCTTTAAGAGTAAAAAGGAGATGGTTAGTGGTTTGAAATATCATTCTAGGTTCATCATGGTTGCATACTCAAAGCTTAATTGTAAGAGTTGGTGTAGAACTAGATTGCTTGGGTCTAGAAGGATGTTTGGTCACTCTATTGAGAATTCACCTTGCTCACCACCCACATGGATTAATAATAATCAACTTGGAGATGGGTGTGAAGACAAAATATGGGATCCGGGAACACATGAGGATCAACATTGGGAGCCCATAGTTTGTGAAGAACTCCATCAAAGCTTGGAGATATTAATCTTGAATGATGGAGCTTATTGGAAGTCCAAGCATTGGTGGAAGTTCCAAGATGAGTACAAGCACAAGCCACCTTGAGAGAAGCTCCCCATAAGTCCAACTTAAGGACAATAAATAAAAGTGCTAGGTGGGAGACACCCCACCATGGTAACTTCTTTTCATTTTCTCTTTTTGTACATATTGGTAGAATTAGTTTAAATTCTTGTTTTGATTGTTTTAATGGGTCTAATTGGTAGTTTAGTATGACAAATAAGGTTTTATGGTATTTTGGTAGCCGTTTGGAGGTTTAGAATGCTTAGACTGGTGCAAAAACATAGAAAATTTTTTTTGAAAAACAGATCACCATCCACGCGTACGCGCACTGCGTGCGTACGCGTACATTGAGAATTTTTTGACCACCCACGCGAGCGCGCGTGCCCATCGGTTGAGAAGTTCCACCTTCCATGCATTAACCCGAGAGTTAGGCCTGCACGGTGCGAAGACTGGGCCTAAGGCATAACTCAATTCGCGCGTACGCACACCTGACGCGTGCGCGCCCTTTTGGCAACTTGCGGTTTGACGCGCAAGCACACTATGCGCGCGCGCGCCGATAATGCCTTCTGCTCTCCTGGTACATTTTCCAGAGAGTTACGCCCATGCTACGCCAACGTTGTGCCTTTGGCACAACCCCAACCGCGCGCCCGCGTACATGACGCGTACGCGCAACTCTCGGAATAAACCATCGACGCGGACGCACCATGTGCGCGTACGCGTCGAGTCCATTACATCACCATCCATTCCCTTTCTTCTCCTCTTTCCATTTCTTTCCTTCCCCTTTCTTCTTCCCTCCTCCTACCCCTCATCCAACACTTCCAAACGCCATTGATAACCATTTATTTTAGTTAGTTAGTTCATTAGTTAGTTAGTTAGTTGATCAGTTAGCTTTAGTTTAGTTTTCATTTTATTTTCTCTCTTTTCATTACAAGTGTTGGATTATTGACTTTGTTTACTATGTATTGCTTCCCCTTTATTGCCTAAATGCTAATTTAGCATTAATGTTTTTAGATAATCTTTGTTGGATCCTATAATTGAGGTTATATTTTGCTACTTGGTCTTGAGTTTTTCATGCTTATCTTTTGAAAAATACCAAGTGATGAGAATTGCCTTCGAGCTTGTAACTCTTCTTGAATTACATGATTTGGCCACCATGTGATTTGAGCCTTATTTTGTGATTAGGCAACCTCTTGATGGATGATGTTGTGCATTTACCTTAATGCATTGTATTTCATGATTATATGCATCCATATGTGTTTGACTTGAATGCTTTCATGCTTCTTCAATGCTTGTTTTACCTTACAAGTTCACTTAAAGCATCTCAAGCATAGTAGAATGAGTAAAGTGCATGCTTCTTTTGTGGCATAACTTTTATGCTAATGTATGTTCTAAACCGCGCAATTTAGAATTCACACACTTATTTGTCATTAATGTCACACTAATTCACTCACTCATTTCTAGTGATTTACCTCATTCCAACAAAGTATGCTTCCTTGCTTTTATAACTTCTCATCTTATGGTGTTCTATTTTTGTTTTTCATAAATGATGCACCACAAGCAATAACGGAAGCAAGACTAAGAACACGTAGCAATCCGGAGAGTCGTCGTACCCCCTTGCTCATCTTTGAGTGCACCGAGGACGGTGCAAACTTTTAAGTGTGGGGAGGTCGTCCGACCGTTCGACGATTTCGGGTGACAAGTTTCTAATCCCAACACTTTTGCATTTCATTTTAGGTTTTTTAGGATTCTTATTGCATATATATACACAATAAGCTTAGTCAAAATAATGAAAATTTTCAAGATTTCTATCTATAGGGCACCTTAATTGATTTGAGTGAAAATTTCTCATTAAACTTGCTTGAATCACATATATATATATTGTGGATCATGTTTTAAGCTAAGAACACAAGCAAGTGAGATTTGAGCCTAATGGTGTGGTTACATCTTATAACCATTTATTTTCCTTCTTGTGTGCATTATTCTCTTCCTATGATTGTAATCCTTGCTTTGTTTGATTCTTTATGTCCATTATTTTGTGTATACATGCATTTATATGATTGAGGCCATCATTTCATTAGCTCACTTACCCAAATAGCCTTACCTTTTGTCTTCCTTTGTTAGCCATATTTGAGCCTACGATTAACCCACTTGTTCTTAATTTTAGCACATTACAAGCCTTAAAGCGAAAAACAATAAATGTCCTTATTTGGATCTTTGATTAGCTTAGGCTAGAGTGTGTGAGTATCATTCAAGTGTGGGAACCTTGGGACATTGGGTGAATAAAAGGGTAATTTTGTATTGTTATTGAAAATATTGGGAATTGGGTGCATACTCACGTATTGATCAAATGTAAAACCTTATGCATTGAGATTCTTGTATATAGAAAAAAAATGAGAAAAAGAAAAGAAAAAGAAAAGAAAAAAAAAGAGAAATATAGAAAAAGAAAGAAAAAAGAAGAAAAAGAAAGGAATAAAAAGGGGACAAAATGCCCCAAATCAAAGTATAGTCCAATAAAGTCAATGCATAGGTGTTGTGAAATTAAAAAGGAATACATGAGTATGTGAAAGAGTGAAAAAAAAATGGGTAGTTAGGTTGGAATTTAATTGTATAGGATTGGTGCACGAAATTGCAATAACACTTTTGCAATCCCGCACAACTAACCAGCAAGTGCACTGGGTCGTCCAAGTAATACCTTGCGTGAGCAAGGGTCGATCCCACGGAGATTATCGGCTTGAAGCAAGCTATGGTTATCTTTGTAAATCTTAGTCAGGATATCAGAAATTATCAGGATTGATTGTAAGAAGCAAAAGAACATGTAATGGTTACTTGTACTGCAGTAATGGAGAATGGGTTGAGGTTTGGAGATGCTCCATCTTCCGAATCTCTGCTTTCCTACTGTCTTCTTCATCAAACACGCATGTCTCCTTCCATGGCAAGCTCGTGTAGGGTCTCACTGTTGTCAGCAGCTACCTCCCATCCGCGCAGTGAAAGCTAATGCACACACTCTGTCACAGTGCTGCCAATCACCGGTTTGGTTCCCTCCCCTACCGGAATAGAATCACTCTTTTGCGTCTGTCACTAACGCCCAGTAGGTTACAGGTTTGAAGCACGTCACAGTCATTCAATCATTGAATCCTACTCAGAATACCACAGACAAGGTTTAGACCTTCCGGATTCTCTTGAATGCTGCCATCAGGTCCTGCCTATACCACGAAGATTCCGATGAAAGAACCCAAGAGATAACTACTCAATCTAAGATAGAACAGAGGTGGTTGTCAGGCACGTGTTCATGGTTGAGAATGATGATGATTGTCACGGATCATCACATTCATCCGGATTAAGAACAAGTGTTATCTTAGAATGGAAGCAAGCATGATTGAATAAGAAACAGTAGTAATTGCATTAATCCATCAAGACACAGCAGAGCTCCTCACCCCCAACCATGGGGTTTAGAGGCTCATACTGTGGAAAGAACGTGTACAAAATGTTATCAGGTCATAAGGTACGGATACAATGTCAAAAGGTCCTATAAGTAGTAAACTAGTATCCTAAGGTTTACAGAAATGAGTAAATGACAGAAAAATCCACTTCCTGGCCCACTTGGTGTGTGCTTGGGCTGAGCAATGAAGGAAATTCGTGTAGAGACCTTTTCTGGAGTTAAACGCCAGTTCTCATGCCAGTTTGGGCGTTTAACTCCAACTTTTATTCCAGTTCCGGCGTTTAACGCTGGAATTTCTGAGGCCGGATTGCTACGCGGGTTTGGGCCATCAAATCTTGGACAAAGTATGGACTATTATATATTGCTGGAAAGCCCAGGATGTCTACTTTCCAACGCCGTTGAGAGCGCGCCAATTGGGCTTCTGTAGCTCCAGAAAATCCACTTCGAGTGCAGGGAGGTCAGAATCCAACAGCATCTGCAGTCCTTTTGAGTCTCTGGATCAGATTTTTGCTCAGGTCCCTCAATTTCAGCCAGAAAATACCTGAAATCACAGAAAAACACACAAACTCATAGTAAAGTCCAGAAAAGTGAATTTTAACTAAAAACTAATAGAAATATACTAAAAACTAACTAAAAGATACTAAAAATATACCAAAAACAATGCCAAAAAGCATACAAATTATCCGCTCATCACAACACCAAACTTAAATTGTTGCTTGTCCCCAAGCAACTGAAAATCAATATAGGATAAAAAGAAGAGAATATACTATAGACTCCAAAATATCAAAGAAACACAGCTCCAATTAGATGAGCGGGACTAATAGCTTTTTGCCTCCGAACAGTTTTGGCATCTCACTCTATCCTTTGAAGTTCAGAATGATTGGCATCTATAAGAACTCAGAACTCAGATAGTGTTATTGATTCTCTTAGTGAAGTACATTGATTCTTGAACATAGCCAGTGTATGAGTCTTGGCTGTGGCCCAAAGCACTCTGTCTTCCAGTATTACCACCGGATACATACATGCCACAGACACATAATTGGGTGAACCTTCTTAGATTGTGACTCAGCTTTGCTAAAGTCCCCAATTAGAGGTGTCCAGGGTTCTTAAGCACACTCTTGTTGCTTTGGATCACAACTTTAATTCCTTCTCTTTTTTTTTCTTTTTTTTTTCTTTTTCTTTCTTCTTTCTTTCTTTTTTTTTCGAAACTTTTTTTTTCACTGCTTTTCTTGCTTCAAGAATCAATTTGATGATTTTTCAAATCCTCAATAACAGTTCTCTTTCTCCTCATTCTTTCAAGAGCCAACAATTTTAACATTCTTAAAACAACAAATTCAAAAGACATATGCACTGTTCAAGCATTCATTCAGAAAACAAAAAGTATTGTCACCACATCAAACTAATTCAACTAGTTTCAGAGATAAATTTCGAAATCCTGTACTTCTTGTTCTTTTGTGATTAAAGCATTTTTCTTTTAAGAGAGGTGATGGATTCATAGGACATTCATAGCTTTAAGGCATAAACTTTATTAATTTTATTAATTAAGAATAAGACTCAAATATAGATATAAGATGAGACTAAAAATAAAGGAAAAAATTAAAAAAAACGAAAAACAGAGGCTCCTAATGATAGAGGTTTTCACAGAGTTAGGACTCAACAACCTTGATTTTGAGAAGTGGATGCTCCCTCAGCTTGAGAGGAGAGCTTTTGGCGCTTCAGTTCTTTGATTTCACGCCCCTGCTTCTCTTGTTCCTTCAGCAATTTGCAGATCATGCAGTTCTGATTCTGCTGTTCTTCCTTCAGTTGCTCCATAGTCTCTTGCAGCTTGTTGATGGATTCTTCTAGGCTGGCCCAGTAGCCAATTTCAGGGAATTCAGGGAGGAACTCACGCGCCCTCCTCTTGATAGAGTTGTCTTGCACTTGTCCTTCCATTGACTTCTTGGTGATTGGATGTTCAATGGGTATGAACTCATCTACTCCCATCTTTACCCCAGCCTCTTTACAGAGCAAGGAGATCAAGCTTGGGTAAGCCAGTTTGGCTTCAGTGGAATTCTTATTTGCAATTGTGTAGATCTCACAAGCAATCACATGATGCACCTCCACTGCTTTTCCAAGCATAATGCAGTGAATCATCACTGCTCTCTTGATGGTGACCTCAGAACGGTTGCTAGTGGGCAATATGGAACGCCCAATAAAGTCTAGCCAACCTCTTGCAATTGGTTTGAGGTCTCCCCTCTTGAGTTGGTTTGGGACACCCTTAGAATTGGTTATCCACTTAGTTCCAGGGAGGCATATGTCCTCTAGAACTTGATCCAACCCCTTATCTACTCTCACCATCCTCCTATTAAAGGAATCAGGATCATCTTGCAGTTGAGGTAACTTGAAGATTTCTCTTATTTTGTCCAGATGGAAGTATATAACTTTCCCTCTGACCATGGTTCTGTGGGTATGGTAAGCGGTTCCAGTCATTCTTTGCTTATCTGTTAGCCACAGATTTGAATAGAATTCCTGAACCATGTTCCTTCCAACCTTTGTCTCAGGATTGGTCAGAACTTCCCAACCTCTGTTTCGAATTTGCTCTTGGATCTCCGGATATTCATCTTCTTTCAGATCAAATTTAACTTCCGGGATCACTGACCTCAGACCCATTATTTTGTGATAATGGTCTTCATGTTCTTTGGTTAAGAACTTCTCTTCATTCCAAAGATTCTTTGGATTAGTCTCTTTCTTTCCTCTTGAGTTGGTTTGTTTTCCCTTGGGAGCCATGATATTGATGAATCTTGGCTTAGTGATCACGGAAAAGCACACCAAACTTAGAGGTTTTGCTTGTCCTCAAGCAAAAAGAAAAGAAAGAAGATAAGAGAGAGAGAGGGGGAGAAAATTCGAATGGTGTGAGGAAGGAGGGGTGAGGAACGTTCATTTATAGAGTGGGGGGAAGGAGGATTTCGAAAACAAAAGAGAGATTTGAAAGGAAATTTGAAAAGATATGAAAAATATTTGAGAAAAGGGTGAGTTTTTGAAGAAGATTTGAGATTATTTTGAAATAGATTTGAAAAATGGTTTTGATTTTTGAAGATTTGAAAGTGAGTGATGAATGATTGAAGTGTGATTTTGTAGAAAAGTATGGGTGAGAAAAGGAAAGTTTGAAAAAATCTGATTTGAAAACAAAATTGTGGTCCCCCCACCTTTCTGGCGTTAAACGCCCAGAATGGTACCCATTCTGGCGTTTAACGCCCACTTGGCACCCTTTTTGGGCGTTTAACTCCCAGCCAGGTACCCTGGCTGGCGTTAAACGCTAGTAAACCTTCCTCACTGGGCATTTTTCTGAACGCCCAGTGATGCTGCACACCTGGCGTTAAACGCCCAGAATGGTGCCCATTCTGGCGTTTAACGCCCAAAATGGCACCATTCCTGGCGTTAAACGCCCAAAATGGTACCCATTCTGGCGTTTAACGCCCAAAATGCCCCTTACTGGCGTTTTTTCGCCAGTAAGCTCATTTTCTCTGCTTTTTGAGCTGAATCCTTCTGTAACTCTGTGAATTCCTTCATTTTTTGATACTTGCCTCTGTAAGAACTAATCATACACCTTCCTAATGACTGGGTTGCCTCCCAGTAAGCGCTTCTTTACTGTCTTTAGCTGGACTTCTGCTGAGAATCACTCAAGCCTCAGTTTTGAGCATTCCTGCTCAAAATTTCCTTCAAGATAATGCTTGATTCTCTGTCCATTAACAATGAACTTCCTGTCAGAATCAATATCTTGAAGCTCAACATATCCATATGGTGACACTCCTGTAATCACATATGGACCCCTCCAACGGGATTTGAGTTTTCCTGGAAATAGTCTGAGCCTAGAGTTGAAGAGCAGAACTTTTTGTCCTGGCTCAAAGACTCTGGTTGACAATCTCTTGTCATGCCACTTCTTTGCCTTTTCCTTATAGATCTTAGCATTTTCAAAGGCATTGAGTCTGAACTCCTCTAGCTCATTTAGCTGGAGCAATCTTTTTCACCAGCTAACTGTGCATCCATGTTTAGGAATCTGGTTGCCCAGTAGGCTTTATGTTCCAGTTCCACTGGCAAATGACAGGCCTTCCATACACCAGTTGGTATGGGGAGGTCCCTATAGGAGTCTTGAATGCTGTTCTGTATGCCCACAGAGCATCATCCAAGCTCTTTGCCCAATCCTTTCTTCGGGACATTACAGTCCGTTCTAGGATTCTTTTTAGCTCTCTGTTAGAGACTTCTGCTTGCCCATTTGTCTGTGGATGATACGGAGTTGCCACCTTATGGCTGATTCCATATCTAACCATAGCAGAGTATAGCTGTTTATTGCAGAAATGAGTGCCCCCATCACTGATTAGCACTCTGGGGACGCCAAACCTGCTGAAAATGTTTTTCTGGAGGAATTTCAGCACAGTCTTGGTATCATTAGTGGGTGTAGCAATTGCTTCTACCCATTTAGATACATAATCCACTGCCACCAGAATGTAAGTGTTTGAGTATGATGGTGGGAATGGCCCCATGAAATCAATTCCCCATACGTCAAACAATTCTATCTCTAATATTCCTTGTTGAGGCATGGCATATCCGTGAGGCAGGTTACCAGCTCTTTGGCAACTGTCACAGTTACGCACAAACTCTCGGGAATCTTTATAGAGAGTAGGCCAGTAGAAGCCGCACTGGAGAACTTTAGTGGCTGTTCGCTCACTTCCAAAATGTCCTCCATACTGTGATCCATGGCAGTGCCATAGGATCCTTCGTGCTTCCTCTCTGGGTACACACCTGCGGATCACTCCGTCAGCACATCTCTTAAAGAGATATGGTTCATCCCAAAGGTAGTACTTGGCATCTGAAATTAGTTTCTTTCTCTGCACATAGCTGTACTCTTTGGGTATGAACCTCACAGCTTTATAGTTTGCAATATCTGCAAACCATGGAGCTTCCTGAATGGCAAAGAGTTGCTCATCTGGGAAAGTCTCAGAGATCTCAGTAGAAGGGAGGGACGCCCCAGCTACTGGTTCTATTCTGGACAGATGATCAGCTACTTGATTCTCTGTCCCTTTTCTGTCTCTTATTTCTATATCAAACTCTTGCAGAAGCAACACCCATCTGATAAGCCTGGGTTTTGAATCCTGCTTTGTGAGTAAGTATTTAAGAGCAGCATGGTCAGTGTACACAATCACCTTTGATCCCACTAAGTAGGATCTAAACTTGTCAATGGCATAGACCACTGCAAGCAACTCTTTTTCTGTGGTTGTGTAATTCTTCTGTGCATCATTTAGAACACGGCTAGCATAATAAATGACATGCAGAAGTTTGTTATGCCTCTGTCCCAACACTGCACCAATGGCATGATCACTGGCATCACACATTAATTCAAATGGTAATGCCCAATCTGGTGCAGAGATGACTGGTGCTGTGACCAGTTTAGCTTTCAGGGTCTCAAATGCCTGCAAACACTGTGTGTCAAACACAAATGGTGTGTCAGCAGCTAACAGGTTACTCAGAGGTTTAGCAATTTTCGAAAAGTCCTTAATAAACCTTCTGTAGAATCCTGCATGCCCCAGAAAGCTTCTGATTGCCTTAACATTGACAGGTGGTGGTAATTTTTCAATCACTTCTACCTTTGCCTTATCCACCTCTATCCCCCTGCTTGAAATTTTGTGCCCAAGGACAATTCCTTCAGTCACCATAAAGTGACATTTCTCCCAGTTTAAAACCAGGTTAGTCTCTTGGCATCTCTTCAGGACAAGTGATAGGTGATTAAGACAGGAACTAAATGAGTCTCCATATACTGAAAAGTCATCCATGAAGACTTCCAGAAATTTCTCTACCATATCTGAGAAGATAGAGAGCATGCACCTCTGAAAGGTTGCAGGTGCATTGCACAGACCAAAAGGCATTCTCCTATAGGCAAACACGCCAGAAGGGCATGTGAATGCTGTTTTCTCTTGGTCTTGAGGATCTACTGCAATTTGGTTGTAGCCTGAGTAGCCGTCCAAAAAGCAGTAGTAATCATGGCCAGCTAGTCTTTCTAGCATTTGGTCTATGAATGGTAAAGGAAAATGATCCTTTCTGGTGGCTGTATTGAGTCTTCTGTAGTCAATACACATGCGCCACCCTGTGACTGTTCTTGTAGGAACCAGTTCATTTTTTTCATTATGAACCACTGTCATGCCTCCCTTTTTGGGAACAACTTGGACAGGGCTCACCCAGGGGCTATCAGAAATAGGATAAATAATCCCAGCCTCCAGTAATTTAGTGACCTCTTTCTGCACCACCTCCTTCATGGCAGGATTTAGCCTCCTCTGTGGTTGAACCACTGGTTTGGCATTATCCTCCAATAGGATCTTGTGCATGCATCTGGCTGGGCTAATGCCCTTGAGATCACTTATGGACCACCCAAGAGCTGTCTTGTGTGTCCTTAGCACTTGAATCAGTGCTTCCTCTTCCTGTGAATTTAAGGCAGAGCTTATAATTACTGGAAAAGTTTCACCCTCTCCCAGAAATGCATATTTCAGGGATGGTGGTAATGGTTTGAGTTCAGGCTTAGGAGGCTTATCCTCCTCCTGAGGAATTTTCGAAAATTCCTTTGCCTCCTCTGGCTCTTCCTGATCAGTTGGAGCATCTTTGAAGATGTCCTCAAGCTCTGATTCTAGGCTTTCAGCCATATTGATCTCTTCTACCAGAGAGTCAATAATGTCAGCGTCCATGCAGTCCTCTGGTGTGTCTGGATGCTGCATTGCTTTTACAGCATTCAACTTGAACTCATCCTCATTGACTCTCAAGGTTACTTCCCCTTTTTGTACATCAATGAGAGTTCGTCCAGTTGCTAGGAAAGGTCTTCCTAGAATGAGAGTTGCACTTTTGTGCTCCTCCATTTCCAGCACCACAAAGTCAGTTGGAAAGGCAAATGGCCCAACCTTGACAATCATGTCCTCTATTATGCCTGATGGGTGTTTAATGGAGCCATCAGCAAGTTGGAGGCATATCCTGGTTGGTTTGACTTCTCCAATCAACCCAAGCTTTCTGATAGTGGATGCAGGTATTAAATTAATACTTGCTCCAAGATCACATAAGGCTACCTTGGTGTAAGTGCCTTCCAATGTGCATGGTATCAGAAAGCTTCCAGGATCTTGAAGCTTTTCTGGTAAGCTTTTTAGAATGACTGCACTGCATTCTTCAGTGAGAAACACTTTTTCAGTTTCTCTCCAATCCTTCTTATGACTTAAGATCTCTTTCATGAACTTAGCATAAGAAGGTATTTGCTCAAGTGCCTCTGCAAAAGGAATCTTTATTTCAAGAGTCCTTAAATAGTCTGCAAAGCGGGCAAATTGTTTATCCTGTTCCGCTTTGCGGAGTTTCTGAGGATAAGGCATCTTGGCTTGATATTCTTCAACCTTAGATGCTGCAGGTTTATTCCTTACAGAAGTGGTTGAAGAAGCTTTGTTAGAGGGATTACTGTCAGCACTCTCAGGTGTCTGATCCTCCCTTGGCGTTTGGACGCCAGAATTGGGTGGAAAATGGGCGTTTAACGCCAACTTTTCCCCCTTTTCTGGCGTTTGAACGCCAGAACTGGGCAAAGAATGGGCGTTTAACGCCAACTTTCCTTCCCTTTCTGGCGTTTGAACGCCAATATTCCTCTCTGGGCTCTTACTGTCCTCAGAGGGATTTTGAACAGTGGTTTGGTTGTCCTCTGTCATTTGTTCCTTATTTGGCTTTTTGCTCTTTTGAACAGTGTTATTCAAGGTCTTTCCACTCCTCAATTGAACTGCTTGACACTCTTCTGTTATCTGTTTAGATATTTGCTGTTTTGCTTGACTCAACTGTAGTTCTATGCTTTTATTAGCAACTTTAGTTTCATTGAGCATCTCTTTAAATTCTGCTAACTGTTCTGTCATCAGGAGTAGTTGTTGATTAAGCTCCATTACCTGTTCTTGAGGATTAGAGTCAGTGACTACTGTCATGACTTCCTCTTCTGGAGAGAACTCATTGCTAGAGTACAGATATTGGTTTCTAGCAACAGTGTCTATAAGCTCTTGAGCTTCTTCAATTGCCTTCCTCATGTGTATAGATCCACCAGCTGAGTGGTCTAAAGACATCTGAGCTTTTTCTGTAAGCCCATAGTAGAAAATGTCTAACTGTACCCACTCTGAAAACATTTCAGAGGGACATTTTCTTAGCATACCTCTGTACCTCTCCCAGGCATTATAAAGGGATTCATGATCCTCTTGTTTAAAGCCTTGGATGTCCAGCCTTAGCTGTGTCATCCTCTTTGGAGGGTAAAAATGATTCAGGAATTTGTCTGATAACTGTTTCCATGTCTTTATGCTTGCTGTAGGTTGGTTATTTAACCACCTTTTAGCTTGATCTTTTACAGCAAATGGAAACAGTAATAGTCTATAGACATCCTGATCTACCTCTTTATCATGTACTGTGTCAGCAATTTGTAAAAACTGTGCCAGAAACTCAGTAGGTTCTTCCTGTGGAAGACCGGAATACTGGCAATTTTGCTGCACTATGATAATGAGTTGAGGATTTAGCTCAAAGCTGCTTGCTTTGATGGGAGGTATACAGATGCTACTCCCATATGCAGCTGTAATGGGGTTAGCATAAGACCCCAGAGTCCTTTTGGACTGATTAATTCCACTTAAGTCCATAATGGACAAAAGGGAAATGAGAATGATTGCAAAGAGTTAAATTTTGTTTATTTTTATATTTTTTTTTTTTGAAATAACCGAAAAAAATAAAATTCAATAAAATAAAATAAAAGGAAAATAAAAGAAAATTCGAAAATTAAAAATAAAATAAGATCAAAGCAAATTGAGAACTGAATCAATTAGTGAAGAAAAAGATTTTGAAAACAGCAATTAAGAAGATATGATTGAAAAAAATTTTTATGAAAGAGATTTGATTTTTTTTAAAAAGAGGAAAGAGAAAAACACAAAAGACACCAAACTTAAAATTTTTAGAAAATCAAACACTAAATTTTCGAAAATTTTAAGAGAAAAACACAAAGAGGACACCAAACTTAGAATTTTTATGAATCAAAAAGGGACTAAGAACATGCAAAAACGAAAATTTAAAAGAAAAACAAAAGCATGCAATTGACACCAAACTTAGAATATGAAACTAGACTCAACTAAAAGACTCTAAACTAACAAAAATAAAACAGTCATAATCTAAGCAACAAGATAAGCCGTCAGTTGTCCAAACTCGAACAATCCCCGGCAACGGCGCCAAAAACTTGGTGCACGAAATTGCAATAACACTTTTGCAATCCCGCACAACTAACCAGCAAGTGCACTGGGTCGTCCAAGTAATACCTTGCGTGAGCAAGGGTCGATCCCACGGAGATTATCGGCTTGAAGCAAGCTATGGTTATCTTTGTAAATCTTAGTCAGGATATCAGAAATTATCAGGATTGATTGTAAGAAGCAAAAGACATGTATGGTTACTTGTACTGCAGTAATGGAGAATGGGTTGAGGTTTGGAGATGCTCCATCTTCCGAATCTCTGCTTTCCTACTGTCTTCTTCATCAAACACGCATGTCTCCTTCCATGGCAAGCTCGTGTAGGGTCTCACTGTTGTCAGCAGCTACCTCCCATCCGCGCAGTGAAAGCTAATGCACACACTCTGTCACAGTGCTGCCAATCACCGGTTTGGTTCCCTCCCCTACCGGAATAGAATCACTCTTTGCGTCTGTCACTAACGCCCAGTAGGTTACAGGTTTGAAGCACGTCACAGTCATTCAATCATTGAATCCTACTCAGAATACCACAGACAAGGTTTAGACCTTCCGGATTCTCTTGAATGCTGCCATCAGGTCCTGCCTATACCACGAAGATTCCGATGAAAGAACCCAAGAGATAACTACTCAATCTAAGATAGAACAGAGGTGGTTGTCAGGCACGTGTTCATGGTTGAGAATGATGATGATTGTCACGGATCATCACATTCATCCGGATTAAGAACAAGTGTTATCTTAGAATGGAAGCAAGCATGATTGAATAAGAAACAGTAGTAATTGCATTAATCCATCAAGACACAGCAGAGCTCCTCACCCCCAACCATGGGGTTTTAGAGGCTCATACTGTGGAAAGAACGTGTACAAAATGTTATCAGGTCATAAGGTACGGATACAATGTCAAAAGTCCTATAAGTAGTAAACTAGTATCCTAAGGTTTACAGAAATGAGTAAATGACAGAAAAATCCACTTCCTGGCCCACTTGGTGTGTGCTTGGGCTGAGCAATGAAGGAAATTCGTGTAGAGACCTTTTCTGGAGTTAAACGCCAGTTCTCATGCCAGTTTGGGCGTTTAACTCCAACTTTTATTCCAGTTCCGGCGTTTAACGCTGGAATTTCTGAGGCCGGATTGCTACGCGGGTTTGGGCCATCAAATCTTGGACAAAGTATGGACTATTATATATTGCTGGAAAGCCCAGGATGTCTACTTTCCAACGCCGTTGAGAGCGCGCCAATTGGGCTTCTGTAGCTCCAGAAAATCCACTTCGAGTGCAGGGAGGTCAGAATCCAACAGCATCTGCAGTCCTTTTGAGTCTCTGGATCAGATTTTTGCTCAGGTCCCTCAATTTCAGCCAGAAAATACCTGAAATCACAGAAAAACACACAAACTCATAGTAAAGTCCAGAAAAGTGAATTTTAACTAAAAACTAATAGAAATATACTAAAAACTAACTAAAAGATACTAAAAATATACCAAAAACAATGCCAAAAAGCATACAAATTATCCGCTCATCAAGGATGTCATAGGTTAGGTGGGAAGTTTAAGCTTATCAAAGATTCAAATTTCAAACTCACTTAACCAAATATGCATCCTACCTTGACCCTAGCCCCATTACAACCTAAAGAAAAGACCTCATGATACTTGTATGCATGCATGAAATATATGTCGATTGTTAGAAGAAAACAAATCTCTTACCGGTGAGGGTTGATGCTCAATTACATGTTTCCACCTATGATCATCTTTTCATGCAAGTTTGTAAAAATATTTAATAACTCAATTCAATTGCGGATTAGACTTGCTAGTCCTTAGTCCTTGTGCATATATGCTTCTTGGGAATTAATTTATTTTGACCAAGCAATTGCATTCATCTAGATAGTTGCATATAGGTAGATTGCATTTAGTTAGTTTCCATTGAATAAATGCCATACCCTTACTTCATTCTTGGTTTAAGCATGAGGACATGCTTGGTTTAAGTGTGGGGAGGTTGACAAACCCCATTTTGACGGTTTGTCTTGTATTGATTTTAAGAGATTTTATCACCTTTACCCACATTTATTCAATGAAATAGCATGGTTTTATTGTCTCCTTATTTGTGCTTAGATGTGAAACATGCTTTTAGACCCTTAATTTGATGGTTTTAATCTCCCTTTGATTCCACTAGATGCCTTGATATGTTTGTTAGTGATTTCAGATTGAAAAGGGCTAGGAATGGATCAAAGGAGGAAGAGGGAAAGCATGCAAAGTGGAGAAATCATGAAAAGTCAAAGAAGTTGAAATCGCCCAGGACGCGCGCGCGCACCTGGCGCTTGCGCGCACCTGCGAATCACTCCATGGACGCGTACGCGTGCTGTGCGCGTACGCGTCGGTGTTGGTTTATGATTTTTTAATGAAAACGTGGCCAACGAATTCTGAAGGGTTGTGGGGCCCAATCCCAACCAACTTTGGCGCCAAAGATGCTATTTAAAGCCAAGGATTGAAGAGAAAAGGGGATTCCAACTCATTAGTTCATCACACACACATTAGGATTAGTTAGAGTAGTTTCTAGAGAGAGAAGCTCTCTCTTCTCTCTAGAATTAGGATTAGGATTAGGTTTAGTTCTTAGATCTAGGTTTTAATCTTTGATTTCTTCCACTTCTATCTCTCAATTCTTTGTAGTTACATTCAATCTTCTTCTATTCTTTTGTTATAATTTCCTTTATGTTGTTCTTAGATTTTGTTGTAGATCTAGAATTGCTCCTTCTACATTCTTTCAATTCAATAAAAGGTAATTCTTAATAAATGTGTTTCTTTTGATTTGTTGTTGTTAATTCCTTGTAATTGAGTAGTGTAGATTTACTTTTCTTGCCATTTACTATGCTTTCCTTTTATGCCTTCCAAGTGTTTGATAAAATGCTTGGTTGGATTTTAGAGTAGAATTTTACTCTTGGCTTGGAAAGGTGACTTAGGAACTCTGAGTTACTAATGTCCAAGTGATTGATGATTGGGAGCCATTAACTCTAGTTCTCACTAATGAATTAGTGGAGAGTTAGGACTTATGGACTAGGATTGATATAGCTCATTTGACTTTCCTTTACTACTAGTTAGAGGATGATTTAATGGGATTAATCCTTGCCAATTCTCATATTGTGGTTAGTGATTAGGATAGAGATCCTTGACTACCAACCTTGCCAAGACCTTTTTAGCCATTATTTTCATTGCCATTTACTTTTCATGCTTCTTGTCCAAAAACCCCAAAACAACTCAAACCAATAATAAGACACTTTATTGTAATTCCTAGGGAGAACGACCCGAGGTTCCAATACTTCGGTTTATAAATTTAGGGGTTTGTTTTAGTGACAAACAATTTTTTGTATGAAAGGATTATTGCTTGGTTTAGAAACTATACTTCGACGAGATTTTATTTGAGAAATTCTAAACCATCAAAAATCCAATCGTCACAAACCACGTACAATATGCACACCTTAACAATGTCACATAGATACATATGATGCATGCCTGTCCTAGTGGCTGATGATATCGTCTGTCGATTATGAAGCCAACCCGACGTGTCCGGTAGCTAACTCGGGCACAGTCTCTCTATTGCGCATTAATATCATTAGAGGGTATCTGCGCCCTGTCACCATTAGAGGGTATCTGCACCCTGTTGCCATTAGAGGGTATCGGTGCCCTGTCACCCTTACAACCAGAGAGAAAACACAAGCATACTCGCTTACGGCATTCATCTCAGCCATTCGGCTTAAATTCATAATTCATTTAATTGCATACATGCATTTATATTCAACCATGGATCACCATCCATCTCAGCCATCCGGCTCACGGTTCAATCCAGAACCAACCAACTTATCAATAAATATAGCCCTTCGGCTTAAATTTATAATTCATAATCAGCCAGACGGCCCATAACTCATTCAGCAATCAGCCATAAATCAATATCATACACAGCCATTCCGGCTCATGGTTCAATCCAGAACCAGCCAATATTCATAATCATACACAGCCATTCCAGCCCATAACAAAATAGTACTTCCACCATTCAACATCATCAAATTCATTAAACCGACATTTAAGCCATAACTCACTTTTCTCAAGCCATTTCACTTTGAAATCAATTTTCAACTCTTTTCAGCCTTGGCTTTAAAGATCTTATTTCTCAAATCATCTCAGGCTCTGGTGCACGAAATTGCAATCACACTTTTGCAATTCCGCATAACTAACCAGCAAGTGCACTGGGTCGTCCAAGTAATACCTTACGTGAGTAAGGGTCGATCCCACGGAGATTGTCGGCTTGAAGCAAGATATGGTTATCTTATAACTCTTAGTCAGGATATCAATAATTATCAGGATTGATTGTAAAAAGTGAAAGAACATGAAATAAGTACTTGTCTTGCAGTAATGGAGAACATGTTGAGGTTTTGGAGATGCTCTATCTTCTGAATCTCTGCTTTCCTACTGTCTTCTTCTTCAAGTACGCAAGACTCCTTCCATGGCAAGCTGTATGTAGGGTTTCACCATTGTCAATGGCTACCTCCCATCCTCTCAGTGAAAATGTTCAACGCGCTCTGTTACAGCACGGCTAATCATCTGTCGGTTCTAAATCAGGTTGGAATAGAGTCCAGTGATTCTTTTGCATCTGTCACTAACGCCCAGCCTTCAGGAGTTTGAAGCTCGTCACAGTCATTCAATCCCTGAATCCTACTCAGAATACCACAGACAAGGTTTAGACCTTCCGGATTCTCTTGAATGCCGCCATCAATTCTAGCTTATACCACAAAGATATGATTAAGGAATCCAAGAGATATCTACTCAATCTAAGGTAGAACAGAGGTGGTTGTCAGGCACACGTTCATAGGTGAGAATGATGATGAGTGTCATAGATCATCACATTCATCAGGTTTAGGAACAAGTGATATCTTAGAATAGAAGCAAGCGTGATTGAATGAAAACAGTAGTAATTGCATTAATCCATCAAGACACAGCAGAGCTCCTCACCCCCAACCATGGGGTTTAGAGACTCATGCTGTAGAAGATACAATGAGAAAGGTGTAAAGTGTCATGAGGTAAAGATACAATGTCAAAAGATCCTATTAATAGTGAACTAGTAACCTAGGGTATACAGCAATGAGTAAATGACGTAAAAATCCACTTCCGGGGTCCACTTGGTGTGTGCTTGGGCTGAGCATTGAAGCTTTCATGTGTAGAGACTTTTTCTGGAGTTAAACGCCAGCTTTTATGCTAGTTTGGGCGTTTAACTCCAATTTTTGTGCCAGTTCCGGCGTTAAACGCCGGGAATTCTGAAGCTGATTTGCAACGCCAGTTTGGGCCATCAAATCTCGGGCAAAGTATGGACTATTATACATTGCTGGAAAGCCCATGATGTCTACTTTCCAACGCAATTGAAAGGGCGCCTATTGGGTAGTATAGCTCCAGAAAATCTACTGCGAGTGCAGGGAGGTCAGAATCCAACAGCATCTGCAGTCCTTTTCAGCCTCTAAATCAGATTTTTGCTCAGGTCCCTCAATTTCAGCCAGAAAATACCTGAAATCACAGAAAAACACACAAACTCATAGTAAAGCCCAGAAAAGTGAATTTTAACTAAAAAATAATAAAAATGTAATGAAAACTAACTAAAATATACTAAAAACATATTAAAAACAATGCCAAAAAGCGTATAAATTATCCGCTCATCACAACACCAAACTTAAATTGTTGCTTGTCCCCAAGCAACTGAAAATCAAAATAAAATAAAAAGAAGAGAATATACTATAGACTCCAAAATATCAAAGAAATTTGGCTCCAATTAGATGAGCGGGACTAGTAGCTTTTTGCGTCTGAACAGTTTTGGCATCTCACTTTATCCTTTGAAGTTTAGAATGATTGGCATCTATAGGAACTCAGAACTTAAATAGTGTTATTGATTCTCCTAGTTAAGTATGATGATTCTTGAACATAGCTACTTTATGAGTCTTGGGCCCAAAGCACTCTGTCTTCCAGTATTACCACCGGATACATACATGCCACAGACACATGACTGGGTGAACCTTTTCAGATTGTGACTCAGCTTTGCTAGAGTCCCCAATCAGAGGTGTCCAGGGTTCTTAAGCACATTCTTTTGCTTTGGATCACAACTTTAACCGCTCAGTCTCAAGTTTTCACTTGACATCTTCACGCCACAAGCACATGGTTAGGGACAGCTTGGTTTAGCCGCTTAGGCCAGGATGTTATTCCTGTGGGCCCTCCTATCCACTAATGCTCAAAGCCTTGGATCCTTTTTATTTTTACCCTTGCCTTTTGATTTAAAGGGCTATTGGCTTTTTCTGCTTGTTTTTCTCCCCTTTTTTTGTTTTTTTTGTTTTTTTGTTTTTTGTTTTTGTTTTTTTTTTTTTTTTGAATATTCACTGCTTTTTGTTGCTTCAAGAATCAATCTGATGATTTTTCAGATCCTCAATAACATTTCTCCTTTTCCATCATTCTTTCAAGAGCCAATGGTGCGCGAAATCATGATCACTACAACTTCGCACAACTAACCAGCAAGTGCACTGGGTCGTCCAAGTAATAAACCTTACGCGGGTAAGGGTCGATCCCACGGAGATTGTTGGTATGAAGCAAGCTATGGTCACCTTGTAAATCTTAGTCAGGCAGACTCAAATGGGTATAGATGATGAATGAAACATAAAGGTAAAGATAGAGATACTTATGTATATCATTGGTGAGAGCTTCAGATAAGCGAATGGAGATGCTTTGTCCCTTCCGTCTCTCTGCTTTCCTACTGTCTTCATCCAATCCTTCTTACTCCTTTCCATGGCAAGCTTATGCAAGGGTTTCACCGTTGTCAGTGGCTACCTCCCATCCTCTCATTGGAAATGTTCAACGCACCCTGTCACGGCACGGCTATCCATCTGTCGGTTCTCAATCAGGCCGGAATAGAATCCAGTGATTCTTTTGCGTCTGTCACTAACGCCCCGCCCTCAGGAGTTTGAAGCACGTCACAATCATTCAATCATTGAATCCTACTCAGAATACCACAGACAAGGTTAGACCTTCCGGATTCTCTTGAATGCCGCCATCAGTTCTTGCCTATACCACGAAGACTCTGATCTCACGGAATGGCTGGCTCGTTTGTCAGGCGAGCGCTCGGTTGTCAGGCGATCAACCATGCATCGTGTATCAGGAATCCAAGAGATATTCACTCAATCTAAGGTAGAACGGAGGTGGTTGTCAGTCACACGTTCATAGGTGAGAATAATGATGAGTGTCACGGATCATCACATTCATCAAGTTGAAGAACAAGTTATGTCTTGGAATAAGAACAAGCGGAATTGAATAGAAGAACAAAAGTAATTGCATTAATACTCGAGGTACAACAGAGCTCCACACCTTAATCTATGGTGTGTAGAAACTCCACCGTTGAAAATACATAAGAACAAGAGTGATCATTGGCTTCGGCCCCAAAGAGGGAACCAGAAGAACCAAGATCTGATCTAAGAACTAGATGTCCAAAGATAAAAAATACAATAGTAAAAGGTCCTATTTATAGGGAACTAGTAGCTTAAGGTTTACAAAGATGAGTAAATGACATAAAAATCCACTTCCGGGCCCACTTGGTGTGTGCTTGGGCTGAGCATTGAAGCATTTTCGTGTAGAGACTCTTCTTGGAGTTAAACGCCAGCTTTTGTACCAGTTTGGGCGTTTAACTCCCACTTTGGTGCCAGTTCCGGCGTTTAACGCTGGGAAATCTGAGGGTGACTTTGAACGCCGGTTTGGGCCATCAAATCTTGGGCAAAGTATGGACTATCATATATTGCTGGAAAGCCCAGGATGTCTACTTTCCAACGCCGTTGAGAGCGCGCCAATTGGGCTTCTGTAGCTCCAGAAAATCTACTTCGAGTGCAGGGAGGTCAGAATCCAACAGCATCTGCAGTCCTTTTCAGTCTCTGAATCAAATTTTTGCTCAGGTCCCTCAATTTCAGCCAGAAAATACCTTAACACAGAAAAACACACAAACTTATAGTAAAGTCCAGAAAAGTGAATTTTAACTAAAAACTAATAAAAATATACTAAAAACTAACTAGATCATACTAAAAACATACTAAAAACAATGCCAAAAAGCGTACAAATTATCCGCTCATCACAACACCAAACTTAAATTGTTGCTTGTCCCTAAGCAACTGAAAATCAAATAAGATAAAAAAGAAGAGAATATACTATAGACTCCAAATTATCAATGAAACTTAGCTCCAAATTAGATGAGCGGGACTAGTAGCTTTTTGCCTCCGAACAGTTTTGGCATCTCACTTTATCCTTTGAAATTCAGAATGATTGGCTTCTTTAGGAACTCAGAATCCAGAGAGTGTTATTGATTCTCCTAGTTAAGTATGATGATTCCTGAACACAGCTAATTATTGAGTCTTGGCCGTGGCCCAAAGCACTCTGTTTTCCAGTATTACCACCGGATACATACATGCCACAAACACATAATTGGGTGAACCTTTTCAGATTGTGACTCAGCTTTGCTAGAGTCCCCAATTAGAGGTGTCCAGGGTTCTTAAGCACACTTTTTTTGCCTTGGATCACAACTTTATTTCTTTCTTTTTCTTTCTTTTTCTCTTTCTTTTTTTTTTTCGCTTCTTCTCCCCTTTTTTTTTGTATTCACTGCTTTTTCTTGCTTCAAGAATCATTTTTTATGATTTTTCAGATCCTCAGTAACATGTCTCCTTTTTCATCATTCTTTCAAGAGCCAACAATTTTAACATTCATGAACAACAAATTCAAAAGACATATGCACTGTTTAAGCATACATTCAGAAAACAAAAAGTATTGTCACCACATCAAACTAATTAAGCTAGTTTTAAAGATGAATTCTAAATCCTGTACTTCTTATTCTTTTGTGATAAAAATAGTTTTCATTTAAGAAAGGTGATGGATTCATAGGACATTCATAACTTTAAGGCATAGACACTAAGACACTAATGATCATAAGACACAAACATAGATAAACATAAGCATAAAAATTTGAAAAACAAGAAAATAAAGAACAAGGAGATTAAAGAACGGGTCCACCTCAGTGATGGCGGCTTGTTCTTCCTCTTGAAGATCTTATGGAGTGCTTGAGCTCCTCAATGTCTCTTCCTTGTCTTTGTTGCTCCTCTCTCATGATTCTTTGATCTTCTCTAATTTCATGGAGGAGGATGGAATGTTCTTGGTGCTCCACCCTTAGTTGTCCCATGTTGGAACTCAATTCTCCTAGGGAGGTGTTAATTTGCTCCCAATAGTCTTGTGGAGGAAAGTGCATCCCTTGAGGCATCTCAGGGATCTCATGATGCGAGGGGTCTCTTGTTTGCTCCATCCTTTTCTTAGTGATGGGCTTGTCCTCATCAATGAGGATGTCTCCTTCTATGTCAACTCCAACTGAATAACAGAGGTGACAAATGAGATGCGGAAAGGCTAACCTTGCCAAGGTGGAGGACTTGTCCGCCACCTTATAGAGTTCTTGGGCTATAACCTCATAAACTTCTACTTCTTCTCCAATCATGATGCTATGGATCATGATGGCCCGGTCTAGAGTAACTTCAGACCGGTTGCTAGTGGGAATGATTGAGCGTTGGATAAACTCCAACCATCCTCTAGCCACGGGCTTGAGGTCATGCCTTCTTAATTGAACCGGCTTTCCTCTTGAATCTCTCTTCCATTGGGCGCCCTCTTCACAAATGTCAGTGAGGACTTGGTCCAACCTTTGATCAAAGTTGACCCTTCTTGTGTAAGGATGTTCATCTCCTTGCATCATGGGCAAGTTGAATGCCAACCTCACATTTTTCGGACTAAAATCTAAGTATTTCCCCCGAACCATTGTAAGCCAATTCTTTGGGTTCGGGTTCACACTTTGATCATGGCTCTTGGTGATCCATGCATTGGCATAGAACTCTTGAACCATTAAGATTCCGACTTGTTGAATGGGGTTGGTGAGAACTTCCCAACCTCTTTTTCGAATCTCATGTCGGATCTCCGGATATTCACTCTTTTTGAGTTTGAAAGGGACCTCGGGGATCACCTTCTTCAAGGCCACTACTTCATAGAAGTGGTCTTGATGCACCATTGAGATGAATCTCTCCATCTCCCATGACTCGGAGGTGGAAGCTTTTGCCTTCCCTTTCCTCTTTCTAGAGGTTTCTCCGGCCTTGGATGCCATAAATGGTTATGGAAAAATGAAAAGCAACGCTTTTACCACACCAAACATAAAAGGTTTGCTCGTCCTCGAGCAAAAGAGGAAAGAATAGAGTAGAAGAAGAAGAAAATGGAGGAGATGGAGGAGGCTTTGTGGTTCGGCCAAAAGGGGAAGAAGTAGTGTTTTAGTGTGTGTGAAAATGAAGGAGTGAAGATGGGTTTATATAGGGGTGAAGAGAGGGGTAGGGTTCGGCCATTATGGGTGGGTTTGGGAGGAAAAGTGGTTTGAATTTGAATGGTGAGGTAGGTGGGGTTTTACGAAGGATGGATGTGAGTGGTGAAGAGAAAGATGGAATTTGATAGGTGAGGGGTTTTGGGGGAAGAGTGGTTGAGGTGATTGGTGAATGGGTGAAGAAGAGAGAGGGTGGTGGGGTAGGTGAGGATCCTATGGGGTCCACAGATCCTGAGGTGACAAGGAAAAGTCATCCCTGCACCAAATGGCATGCAAAAATGCGTTTTGAGCCAATTCTGGCGTTAAACGCCGGGCTGGTGCCCATTTCTGGCGTTTAACGCCAGGTTCTTGCCGTTTCCTGGCGTTTAACGCCAGTCTGGTGCCCTTTTCTGGTGTTAAACGCCCAGAATGGTGCCAGACTGGGCGTTAAACGCCCAACTGCTACTCTTACTGGCGTTTAAACGCCAGCAAGGCCTTCCTCCAGGGTGTGCTGTTTTTCTTTTTGTTTTTCGTTCTGTTTTTGCTTTTTCAATTGATTTTGTGACTTCTCATGATCATCAACCTACAAAAAACATAAAATAACAAAGGAAAATGGATAAAATATAACATTGGGTTGCCTCCCAACAAGCGCTTCTTTAATGTCAGTAGCTTGACAGAGGGCTCTCATGGAGCCTCACAAATGCTTAGAGCAATGTTGGAACCTACCAACACCAAACTTAGAGTTTGAATGTGGGGGTTCAACACCAAACTTAGAGTTTGGTTGTGGCCTCCCAACACCAAACTTAGAGTTTGATTGTGGGGGCTCTGTTTGGCTCTGGTTAGAGAGAAGCTCTTCATGCTTCCTCTCCATGATGACAGAGGGATATCCTTGAGCCTTAAACACAAAGGATTCTTCATTCACTTGAATGATCAGTTCACCTCCATCAACATCAATCACAGCCTTTGCTGTGGCAAGGAAGGGTCTGCCAAGGATGATGGATTCATCCATGCACTTTCCAGTCTCTAGGACTATGAAATCAGTAGGGATGTAATGGTCTTCAACTTTCACCAAAACATCTTCTACAAGTCCATGAGCTTGTTTCCTTGAGTTGTCTACCATCTCTAGTGAGATTCTTGCAGCTTGTACCTCAAAGATCCCTAGCTTCTCCATTACAGAGAGAGGCATGAGGTTTACACTTGACCCTAAGTCACACAGAGCCTTCTTGAAGGTCATGGTGCCTATGGTACAAGGTATTGAAAACTTCCCAGGATCTTGTCTCTTTTGAGGTAATTTCTGCCTAGACAAGTCATCCAGTTCTTTGGTGAGCAAAGGAGGTTCATTCTCCTAAGTCTCATTACCAAATAACTTGTCATTTAGCTTCATGATTGCTCCAAGGTATTTAGCAACTTACTCTTCAGTGACATACTCATCCTCTTCAGAGGAGGAATACTCATCAGAGCTCATGAATGGCAGAAGTAAATTCATTGGAATCTCTATGGTCTCATTTTGAGCCTCAGATTCCCATGGTTCCTCATTAGGGAACTCATTGGAGGTCAGTGCACGCCCATTGAGGTCTTCCTCAGTGGCATTCACTGCCACTCCTTCCTCTCCAAATTCGGCCATGTTGATGGCCTTGCACTCTCCTTTTGGATTTTCTTCCGTATTGCTTGGAAGAGTATTAGGAGGGAGTTCAGTAATTTTCTTGCTCAGCTGTCCCACTTGTGCCTCCAAGTTTCTAATGGAGGACCTTGTTTCAGTCATGAAACTTTGAGTGGTTTTGATTAGATCAGAGACCATGGTTGCTAAGTCAGAATGGTTCTGCTTAGAATTCTCTGTCTGTTGCTGAGAAGATGATGGAAAAGGCTTGCCATTACTAAACCTGTTTCTTCCACCATTATTGTTATTGAAACCTTGTTGAGGTCTCTGTTGATCCTTCCATGAGAAATTTGGATGATTTTTCCATGAAGAATTATAGGTGTTTCCATAGGGTTCTCCCAGGTAATTCACCTCTTCCATTGAAGGGTTCTCAGGATCATATGCTTCTTTTTCAGATGAAGCATCCTTAGTACTGCCTGGTGCAGCTTGCATTCCAGACAGACTTTGAGAAATCAAATTGACTTGTTGAGTCAATATCTTGTTCTGAGCCAGAATGGCATTCAGAGTATCAATCTCAAGAACTCCTTTCTTCTGATTTGTCCCATTGTTCACAGGATTCCTTTCAGAAGTGTACATGAATTGGTTATTTGCAACCATTTCAATTAGCTCTTGAGCTTCTGTAGGCGTCTTCTTCAGATGAAGAGATCCTCCAGCAGAGCTATCCAAAGACATCTTGGACAGTTCAGAGAGACCATCATAGAAAATACCTATGATGCTCCATTCAGAAAGCATGTCAAAGGGACACTTTCTGGTCAATTGTTTGTATCTTTCTCAAGCTTCATATAGGGATTCTCCTTCCTTCTGTCTGAAGGTTTGGACTTCCACTCTAAGCTTACTCAATTTTTGAGGTGGAAAGAACTTTGCCAAGAAGGCATTGACTAGCTTTTCCCAAGAGTTCAGGCTTTCTTTAGGTTGTGAGTCCAACCATGTCCTAGCTCTGTCTCTTACAGCAAAAGGGAATAGCATTAGTCTGTAGACCTCAGGGTCAACCCCATTAGTCTTGACAGTGTCACAGATTTGCAAGAATTCAGCTAAGAACTGATGAGGATCTTCCAATGGAAGTCCATGGAACTTGCAATTCTGTTGCATTAAAGAAACTAATTGAGGCTTAAGCTCAAAGTTGTTTGCTCCAATGGCAGGGATAGAGATGTTTCTCCCATAAAAGTCGGGAGTAGGTGCAGTAAAGTCACCAAGCACCTTCCTTGCATTGTTGGCATTGTTGTTGTTTTCGGCTGCCATGTGTTCTTCTTCTTTGAAGAATTCGGTTAGGTCCTCTACAGAGAGTTGTGCCTTAGCTTCTCTTAGCTTTCACTTCAAGGTCCTTTCAGGTTCAGGGTCAGCTTCAACAAGAATACCTTTGTCTTTGTTCCTGCTCATATGAAAGAGAAGAGAACAAGAAAATATGGAATTCTCTATGTCACAGTATAGAGATTCCTTGAGGTGTCAGAGAAAAAGAAAATTAGAAGGAAGAGGTAGAAGAATTCGAACTTAGTGAGATGGAGTTCGAATTGTGCATTGAGGGGAGTGGTACTCCATAAATAGAAGGATGTGAGAAGAGGGGAAGAAATTTTTGAAAATAAAGTAAAAGATTTTAAAAACATTTTGAAAAATTGATTGATAATTTTCGAAAACAAAAAGTGGGAAAGAAGTCAAGTGATTTTTGAAAAAGATTTTGAAATAAGAAATTAAAAAGATATGATTGAAAACTAGTTTGAAAAAGATATGATTGAAAAATTATGGTTTTAAAAAGATATGATTGAAAATATATGATTTGAAAACAATTTTAAAAAGATTTGATTTTTTAAAAATTAATGACTTGGCTAACAAGAAAAGATATGATTCAAACATTAAACCTTTCTCAACAGAAAAGGCAACATACTTGAAATGTTGAATCAAATCATTAATTGTTAGCAAGTATCTTTGAAAAAGGAAAGAAATTGATTTTGAAAAAGATTTGATTGAAAAGATATGATTTGAAAAAGATTTGATTTTGAAAAACTTTGAAAACTTGAAAAAAATCTGAATTAAAAACAGAATCTTTCCTCTTGTGCCATCCTGGCGTTAAACGCCCAGAATGGCACTACCTTTTTGGGCGTTAAACGCCCAACCAGGCACCCTGGCTGGCGTTTAAACGCCAGTCTGTCCTTCTTCACTGGGCGTTTTGAACGCCCAGCTTTTTCTGTGTAATTTCTCTGTTGCATGTTCTGAATCTTCAGTTCCCTGTACTATTGACTTGAAAATAGAACCAAGATCAAATAAACAATGCATGCAAGACACCAAACTTAAAATTAGACACTGGACTCAAACAAGAAACATAAAATATTTTTGGTTTTTATGATTTTAAATTTTTTTTGGATTTTTCGAAGATTAAGTGGAAGAAGAAAATAAAGGTTTCAGAATTCTTAATTTGAATTCCAAGAATCATTGCAATGCTAGTCTAAGACTCCGGTCCAGGAATTAGTCATGGCTTCACAGCCAGCCAAGCTTTCAAAGAAAGCTTCGGTCCAAAACACTAGACATGGCCAATGGCCAGCCAAGCCTTAGCAGATCATTGCTCCAATAGCAAGATTGATAGAAATCAACAAGCTCTTGTGATGATCAGTTGAAACCTCGGTCCAATAAGATTAGACATGGCTTCACAGCCAGCCAGACTTCAACAGATCATCATGAAACTCTAAAACTCATTCTTAAGAACTCTGAGAAATACCTAATCTAAGCAACAAGATAAACCGTCAGTTGTCCATACACGAAACAATCCCCGGCAACGGCGCCAAAAACTTGGTGCGCGAAATCGTGATCACTACAACTTTGCACAACTAACCAGCAAGTGCACTGGGTCGTCCAAGTAATAAACCTTACGCGAGTAAGGGTCGATCCCACGGAGATTGTTGGTATGAAGCAAGCTATAGTCACCTTGTAAATCTTAGTCAGGCAGACTCAAATGGGTATAGATGATGAATGAAACATAAAGGTAAAGATAGAGATACTTATGTATATCATTGGTGAGAGCTTCAGATAAGCGAATGGAGATGCTTTGTCCCTTCCGTCTCTCTGCTTTCCTACTGTCTTCATCCAATCTTTCTTACTCCTTTCCATGGCAAGCTTATGCAAGGGTTTCACCGTTGTCAGTGGCTACCTCCCATCCTCTCATTGGAAATGTTCAACACACCCTGTCACGGCACGGCTATCCATCTGTCGGTTCTCAATCAGGCCGGAATAGAATCCAGTGATTCTTTTGCGTCTGTCACTAACGCCCCGCCCTCAGGAGTTTGAAGCACGTCACAGTCATTCAATCATTGAATCCTACTCAGAATACCACAGACAAGGTTAGACCTTCCGGATTCTCTTGAATGCCGCCATCAGTTCTTGTCTATACCACGAAGACTCTGATCTCACGGAATGGCTGGCTCGTTTGTCAGGCGAGCGCTCGGTTGTCAGGCGATCAACCATGCATCGTGTATCAGGAATCCAAGAAATATTCACTCAATCTAAGGTAGAACGGAGGTGGTTGTCAGTCACACGTTCATAGGTGAGAATAATGATGAGTGTCACGGATCATCACATTCATCAAGTTGAAGAACAAGTGATATCTTGGAATAAGAACAAGCGGAATTGAATAGAAGAACAAAAGTAATTGCATTAATACTCGAGGTACAGCAGAGCTCCACACCTTAATCTATGGTGTGTAGAAACTCCACCATCGAAAATACATAAGAACAAGAGTGATCATTGGCTTCGGCCCCAAAGAGGGAACCAGAAGAACCAAGATCTGATCTAAGAACTAGATGTCCAAAGATAAAAAATACAATAGTAAAAGGTCCTATTTATAGGGAACTAGTAGCTTAAGGTTTACAAAGATGAGTAAATGACATAAAAATCCACTTCCGGGCCCACTTGGTGTGTGCTTGGGCTGAGCATTGAAGCATTTTCGTGTAGAGACTCTTCTTGGAGTTAAACGCCAGCTTTTGTGCCAGTTTGGGCGTTTAACTCCACTTTGGTGCCAGTTCCGGCGTTTAACGCTGGGAAATCTGAGGGTGACTTTGAACGCCGGTTTGGGCCATCAAATCTTGGGCAAAGTATGGACTATCATATATTGCTGGAAAGCCCAGGATGTCTACTTTCCAACGCCGTTAAAACCGCGCCAATTGGGTTTCTGTAGCTCCAGAAAATCCACTTCGAGTGCAGGGAGGTCAGAATCCAACAACATCTGCAGTCCTTTTCAGTCTCTGAATCAGATTTTTGCTCAGGTCCCTCAATTTCAGCCAGAAAATACCTGAAATCACAGAAAAACACACAAACTCATAGTAAAGTCCAGAAAAGTGAATTTTAACTAAAAACTAATAAAAATATACTAAAAACTAACTAGATCATACTAAAAACATACTAAAAACAATGCCAAAAAGCGTACAAATTATCCGCTCATCAGCCAACAAGTTTAACATTCTTTAAACAACAAATTCAAAAGACATATGCACTGTTTAAGCATTCATTCAAAAAACAAAAAGTATTGTCACCACATCAAACTAATTCAACTAGTTTCAAAGACAAATTCGAAATCCTGTACTTTTTGTTCTTTTGTAATAAAAACATTTTTCATTTAAGAAAGGTGATGGATTCATAGGACATTCATAGCTTTAAGGCATAGACACTAAGATACTAATGATCATGTAATAAGACACAAACATAGATAAACATAAGCATAAAAATTCAAAAAACAGAAAATAAAGAACAAGGAGATTAAAGAACGGGTCCACCTTAGTGATGGCGGCTTGTTCTTTCTCTTGAAGATCTTATGTAGTGCTTGAGCTCCTCAATGTCTCTTCCTTGCCTTTGTTGCTCCTCTCTCATGATTCTTTGATCTTCTCTAATTTCATGGAGGAGGATGGAATGTTCTTGGTGCTCCACCCTTAGTTGTCCCATGTTGGAACTCAATTCTCCTAGGGAGGTGTTGATTTGCTCCCAATAGTTTTGTGGAGAAAAGTGCATCCCTTGAGATGAATCTCTCCATCTCCCATGACTCGGAGGTGGAAGCTTTTGCCTTCCCTTTTCTCTTTCTAGAGGTTTCTCCGGCCTTAGGTGCCATAAATGGTTATGGAGAAACAAAAAGCAACGCTTTTACCACACCAAACTTAGAAGGTTTGCTCGTCCTCGAGCAAAAGAAGAAAGAAGAGAGAGAGTGGTGGGGTAGGTGGGGATCCTGTGGGGTCCACAGATCCTGAGGTGTCAAGGATAATTCGTCCCTACACCAAGTGGCGAGCAAAAATGCTCTTGCTGCCAATCCTGGCGTTAAACGCCGGGCTGGTACCCATTTCTGGCATTTAACGCCAGCTTGGTGCCCATTCCTGGCGTTAAACGCCAGTCTGGTGCCCCTTTCTGGCGTTAAACGCCCAGAATGGTGCCAGACTGGGCGTTAAACGCCCATTTGCTGCCCTTACTGGCGTTTAAACGCCAGCAAGCTTTTCCTCCAGGGTGTGCTATTTTTCTTTCTGTTTTTCATTCTGTTTTTGCTTTTTTAATTATTTTTGTGACTTCCCATGATCATCAACCTATAGAAAACATAAAATAACAAAGGAGAATAGATAAATATAACATTGGGGTGCCTCCCAACAAGCGCTTCTTTAATGTCAGTAGCTTGACAGTGGGCTCTCATGGAGCCTCACAGATGTTCAGAGCAATGTTGGAACCTCCCAACACCAAACTTAGAGTTTGAATGTGGGGGTTCAACACCAAACTTAGAATTTGGTTGTGGCCTCCCCACACCAAACTTAGAGTTTGACTGTGGGGGCTCTGTTTGACTCTGTTTTGAGAGAAGCTTTTCATGCTTCCTCTCCATGATGGTAGAAGGAGAACCTTGAGTCTTATCGTTTGCAATGTCTGCAAGCCAATGAGCTTCCTGAATAGCAAACAATTGCTCATCCGGAAAGGTTTCAAAGATCTCAGTAGAGGGGAGGGACGCTGATGAGCGGATAATTTATACGCTTTTTGGCATTGTTTTTAGTATGTTTTTAGTAGTTTTAGTTGAGTTCTTAGTATATTTTTATTAGTTTTTAGTTAAAATTCACTTTTCTGGACTTTACTATGAGTTTGTGTGTTTTTCTGTGATTTCAGGTATTTTCTGGCTGAAATTGAGGGACCTGAGCAAAAATCTGATTCAGAGACTGAAAAGGACTACAGATGCTGTTGGATTCTGACCTCCCTGCACTCGAAGTGGATTTTCTGGAGCTACAGAAGCCCAATTGGCGCGCTCTCAACGGCGTTGGAAAGTAGACATCCTGGGCTTTCCAGCAATATATAATAGTCTATACTTTGCCCAAGATTTGATGGCCCAAACCGGCGTTCAAAGTCACCTCAAGAAATTCCAGCGTTAAACGCCGGAACGGGCACCTAAATGGGAGTTAAACGCCCAAACTGGAATAAAAGCTGGCGTTTAACTCCAAGAGAAGTCTCTACACGAAAATGCTTCATTTCTCAGCCCAAGCACACACCAAGTGGGCCCGGAAGTGGATTTTTATGTCATTTACTCATCTTTGTATACCTTAGGCTACTAGTTTTCTATAAGTAGGACCTTTTACTATTGTAATAGAGATAGAGAGTCTTTTGATCATGTTTTGAGGATTGAACTCACTTTGGGAGGCTGGCCATTTGGCCATGCCTAGACCTTGTTCTTATGTATTTTCAACGGTGGAGTTTCTACACACCATAGATTAAGGTGTGGAGCTCTGCTGTACCTCGAGTATTAATGCAATTACTATTGTTCTTCTATTCAATTCCGCTTGTTCTTTGTCCAAGATATCACTTGTTCTTCAACTTGATGAATGTGATGATCCATGACACTCATCATCATTCTCACCTATGAACAAGGTGACTGACAACCATTCTTGTTCTACAAGCATCTGAGGCTTAGTGAATATCTCTTGGATTTCTGATTGCATGATGCATGGTTGATCGCCTGACAACCGAGTGCTCGCCTGACAAACGAGCCAGCCATTCCGTGAGATCAGAGTCTTCGTGGTATAGGCAAGAACTGATGGCGGCATTCAAGAGAATCCGGAAGGTCTAACCTTGTCTGTGGTATTCTGAGTAGGATTCAATGATTGAATGACTGTGACGTGCTTCAAACTCCTAACCTGCTGGGCGTTAGTGACAGACGCAAAAGAGGGATTCTATTCCAGTAGGGGCGGGAACCAACCGGTGATTGGCCGTACTGTGACAGAGTGCGTGAGCATTAGCTTTCACTGCGAGGATGGGAGGTAGCCACTGACAACGGTGAAACCCTACACGAACTTGCCATGGAAAGGAGTAAGAAGGATTGGATGAAGACTGTAGGAAAGCAGAGAGACGGAAGGGAAGGCATCTTCATGCGCTTATCTGAAGCTCTCACCAGTGATATACATAAGTATCTCTATCTTTATCTTTTATGTATTTTCGTTTATCACAATATCCATTTGAGTCTGCCTGACTGAGATTCACAAGATGACCATAGCTTGCTTCATACCACCAATCTCCGTGGGATCGACCCTTACTCGCGTAAGGTTTATTACTTGGACGACCCAGTGCACTTGCTGGTTAGTTGTGCGAAGTTGTGTTTATGCCATGGTATTGAGCACCAAGTCTTTGGAGCCATTACTAGGGATTGTTTATGTTTTGAAAAGTATTGATCACAATTTCGTGCACAACTAACCAGCAAGTGCACTGGGTCGTCCAAGTAATACCTTACGTGAGTAAGGGTCGATCCCACAGAGATTGTCGGCTTGAAGCAAGCTATGGTTATCTTATAACTCTTAGTCAGGATATCAATAATTATCAGGATTGATTGTAAAAAGTGAAAGAACATGAAATAAGTACTTGTCTTGCAGTAATGGAGAACATGTTGAGGTTTTGGAGATGCTCTATCTTCTGAATCTCAGCTTCCCTACTGTCTTCTTCTTCAAGTACGCAAAACTCCTTCCATGGCAAGCTATATGTAGGGTTTCACCATTGTCAATGGCTACCTCCCATCCTCTCAGTGAAAATGTTCAACGCGCTCTGTTACAGCTCGGCTAATCATCTGTCGGTTCTAAATCAGGTTGGAATAGAATCCAGTGATTCTTTTGCGTCTGTCACTAACGCCCAGCCTTCAGGAGTTTGAAGCTCGTCACAGTCATTCAATCCCTGAATCCTACTCAGAATACCACAGACAAGATTTAGACCTTCCGGATTCTCTTGAATGCCGCCATCAATTCTAGCTTATACCACGAAGATTCTGATTAAGGAATCCAAGAGATATCTACTCAATTTAAGGTAGAACAGAGGTGGTTGTCAGGCACACGTTCATAGGTGAGAATGATGATGAGTGTCACAGATCATCACATTCATCAGGTTTAGGAACAAGTGATATCTTAGAATAGAAGCAAGCGTGATTGAATGAAAACAGTAGTAATTGCATTAATCCATCAAGACACAGCAGAGCTCCTCACCCCCAACCATGGGGTTTAGAGACTCATGCTGTAGAAGATACAATGTGAAAGGTGTTAAGTGTCATGAGGTAAAGATACAATGTCAAAAGATCCTATTAATAGTGAACTAGTAACCTAGGGTATACAGCAATGAGTAAATGACGTAAAAATCCACTTCCGGGGTCCACTTGGTGTGTGCTTGGGCTGAGCATTGAAACTTTCATGTGTAGAGACTTTTTCTGGAGTTAAACGCCAACTTTTATGCCAGTTTGGGCGTTTAACTCCAATTTTTGTGTCAGTTCCGGCGTTAAACGCCGGGAATTCTGAAGCTGATTTGCAATGCCAGTTTCGGCCATCAAATCTCGGGCAAAGTATAGACTATTATACATTGCTGGAAAGCCCAGGATGTCTACTTTCCAACGCAATTGAGAGCGCGCCAATTGGGGTTCTGTAGCTCTAGAAAATCCATTTCGAGTGCAGGGAGGTCAGAATCCAACAGCATCTGCAGTCCTTTTCAGCCTCTAAATCAGATTTTTGCTCAGGTCCCTCAATTTCAGCCAGAAAATACCTGAAATCACAGAAAAACACACAAACTCATAGTAAAGCCCAGAAAAGTGAATTTTAACTAAAAACTAATAAAAATGTAATGAAAACTAACTAAAATATACTAAAAACATACTAAAAACAATGCCAAAAAGCGTATAAATTATCCGCTCATCAGGCTCATAAGCCAAATTTACTCAAAGGGAGTTCTCTTTTTAAAACAAAGCTACTCTCGTCATTCTCTTTCCAAAACTCCTAAAACCATGGCAAGTTAAGGATTTATTTCAAAGTATTCAAAATCACCCATCCAACAATGGGATTTTATAACCAAAAATTTCTCGGCAAAGTCCCAAGTCTTTAGGGGAGAATAATAAAACTCAGTTCGCCAAATTCATTTAAAATCATTGAAACCTTGGCTTTCCGTTTTTGAGTAATAAAATAGGATCTAAGTCAAACCGAGTCACGTAATCATTCACTTCTTTCAAATCCGTTTCCTTTACTTAGGCAAAAACCAACATCAACCCCCATGATAAATTCTAGAATGTTTCAAATGTTCAAAATTATTTTAGTCTTGCAATAATTCAGAATTCAAAGAGTACTTAAAACCTTTCTCAAAACATTTCAAAATGAAACATGTCAAGAGACATTCAAGTTCTTTCAAAGTCATTGAAACTCCTCTAATTGAAACCCTCAAGTCAAATTCAAAGGCATTGCCCTTGTCACATTTAAAACAACTTAAAAACATTAGTTTCATCTAAGTAACTTTCTCCTGAAAGAGATACAATGCCTTTCTCAAGAAGCAAGACTAAATCACAATTTCCTCTTTAATAATTCATTTCAAAAGCATGAATCATCATTTTCTTGATAATTCAAATAAAATAGGAGAAGTCTTTAACCCGTCATTTTTCCATACAACATTCAATAAAGACTCGGATTTTATAGAAATTTCGGCAGCACCTCCCCTAAAACTTGGACTTTTGCCACCCGGTTTGGGTCCTAACTAAACCGTTTTTCATTCTTTTTCATCAGCTCAAAACCAGAAATCAATTCAAAAGCAAGCTAAAACCAACAGTCGCCTCAGTGGTATATCTCAAGGAAACCATTTCAAAATCAACTCAATATCGACCGATTTAACTCATTTTCAAAGTTTAAAAGAATCGGTTCAGCAATAAATCATTTATCAAAGACCAAATTAATTAAAGCAACCCAGGCTGAATTTCAAGAGTATTCTATCCTTCACATCATCAAAATAATTGGCTCAATTCAAACCGATCCTCAACGGATTAAACTCACATTTCAAATCTTTAAAGAATCAACTTGAAAAGCATTCTGTTTCACAAAACCACACAACAATTCGTTCATCAATACCAAATAATAATCCATTCAAACATATAATTAAATTCATCCAAGGTAATCAACATCACATAAGGCTTATACAATCACCAAATACATTATCTCACATCAGTATCCATATGTAATAATTCCGACATATAAAATATAGTTTTTGGAAAGCTCCCGTACCTCAAAACGCAAATCCATAACCCAAACGCCTCACCGAGTCCTTTCCCCCTCGACCTGAGATCAACAATCAAAATCCCAGCAACCAAAATCTCGGTTCCAAGCCACTTTTGCAACAGTCTCAACAACTTTAATTGCAAGATACGACAACCAAAACTCAATCGTATAGCAATTAACGCCACAAACCTCAGCGTATGATAACAAAACGTAACAAAAGGGCTTTCAAATCGAAATGCTTACTGAACCAAAGAAGAAACGGTTGAACCGAAACAGCAGCGATCTCCGAACCAGTTCAGTGGTAGCCCGGCAGCCACCTCAAGCGGCAGCGATGACAATTTCTAATCCCGCCAACTGAAACCAACACGCAGTGATTACGGTATTCTCGGAATTCAAAAAAGACAGAAACTTCAAATAAAACCCTTCCCGGCAAACTTTTCCGGTGACAGCAACAGGGTCTCGAGTGGCAGAAGCTGAGTCCGGAGCTCCGGCAGTGCTTCCAGAGGTCATAGAACCTCTCCCGGCGGCCAGAATCACGGAGATGCAGCTCCCTTCTCCGGCAGCAACACCTGCGGCGATCTGAATCCCTTTGCCGGTGGCGGTTTGGGCTTACCATCATCAGCAGCAGCGAGCTCAGATGGTGACAGCGGCGTGAGGCGGCGGCGTCTTCTCCCCACCCGCGGCAACCCTCGGCAGCGACGCACAGAACTCCTCCAGTGGCAACGAGGGTGGAGCTTCTCCTCAGCCCGTGGCTCGCAGCTCACATTTCCCCTTTCAATGGTGTTCTTTCGTTCGTGCCTCCAACGGTGCCGGTGAAGGCAGCTTCTGTGGCAACGGCAAGGAAGTTCACGACGGTGACAGGCAGCGTCAGACCCCAGCGCTGGCGGTGGCACAGCGTGAACCCTCCTCGTGAGGCCCTTCCCGTTAGTCTCTTCCCCTCTAATTGCAGCTCCGTTCTCGATCTCTCTTCCCTCGATGTGCAGCGGCGACGACACAGCATGGAGCACAATGACCCAGCACGATGGCGATGGTGAAGCCCGACACGCCGGTGCGATTCTCCTTCCCCCCTTGTCTTCTCCTCCCTCGGCCAACCGTGTTTTGTGGGTGTGTGTGTGATGCGTTCCTCAAAGAAGAGTGTGGGTGTGGGTGTTCAGCATAGAGGCTGCGCAGCAAGGATAGTGAAGAAGGGGGTTTGAGGCTGCGCAGCATGAAGGGGGAATGGGGGAAAGGGTATGCCAAAATTAGGGAAAGGGGCATTATAGTAATTTCACTTAAAAATAAGGATAATATAGTAATTAGAAATAAATTCTATTCCAATAATAATAATGTATAAAATACTATTTGTTCATCAACTTTACAATTATTTTCAATAAAATGCCCAAATCAAATAATAAGAAATAATATACTTAATTTCTTCATTTTCCAAAATAGCAGTATTAATATTTAAAATATTACTTATCTAAACCAAATCATATAAAATTCTTATTATTTCATAACTGACAACTTTATAATTTAAATATAGAAAATAATCCAATAATTATAAAATTGGATAATAATCATAACTCGTCTCAAATCCAATAAATCAAAACTTGCCTTAGTTATCTTTAATAAAATAATTTCTGAAATTAAGGTTATAAATAACTATATGATTTGAGACTTGCTCACAAAAAGACTTTTCAAAAGTTCTGGGTCTTACAAACAACACTGAAATACCTTAATAAGAACAAAGTAACATAAAAATTACACTGAAATTTGATTGATATAATATATAAGAAAAGGGGATTTTATTAATTGTATTTAAATCAAGGGCATCCCTTATCTTTGCAGGGGTGATCTTGATTTTCCCATAGAGTGTATTCAAGGCGCGTTTATATAAATCAAAGGAATGAGCTTTTTCATTTAACTGCTTGTGATTGACATTTAAGCTTGTGATATGTCTCACAGCACCAAATTTTAATTCCTCCATAAGAGCTATCTTCTCAGTAGTCATTTTGTTGAATATTTTAAAAATTGTTCTTGTATAGCATCTCAAATAATGATTTTTCTGCAAAAAATTAAAAAGTTATATGATAAATTTATAATATAAAAATAGAGTTGATTTAATATGCTTACTTACATCATATACCAGTGCCTCCTTTTTTAAGATGCTCATCTCAGCAACTTTTTTTATTGTCTTTTTTCTATAAGAAATAAAAGATTCAGTTAATATGTAACAACACTACATTTAACTCCTGATTATACAAAATAGTGATCAATATAGTTTAAAGGACACTAGAAGCACTACAATAACATTCTATGACCAAATTATATAAAATCCAGGACAACAACACCAAGTACACCTCACTTCACTCCTACTTGCACTGACATTACTTAATAATTGCTACACATAAATTTATTTAAAAAATAAGCACTCAAAAAAGACTTTAACATTTACAAAAATACATGCATGTAAGTTTTAAATCCAGAAAACTCATTAATATGAGTTAGATAACACCGACCTAATACATTTATCATAAAACAAACACTATAGAGAGAACTACTGTTTGTAATTTCTACTTTATCGCGAGAACACAAACAGAATTTACTAAATACATTGAAATATAACTATCTAGTGTTTCGTAAGAGAGAATGCGAAAGAAAAAATTGAATAGAAATTTTTGATTAGTTTTAGAGTACCTTAAATAATCTTTTGTCTCTTCTTGCGGTGTTTCTTGTTGAAGATTTTAAATGTAGCATGAAGATTTCCTTGAGTTTTTGCAGAGATTTTCAGAGATTTTTGATATATTTTGAGAGTAATTTGAAATTTCTGTGTTGCAGTTTTAATGAAGAGAGAGAAATCATTTTTCATATTAGAGTGCGTGGCACGTGAAACATTTCTTCGTTATTGAACATGTGACGTGGAGGCGTGTGTGCATGCTTTGTGTATTGAAAATGATTCTTGTTGGGTTTAAGCCAATTTAATTGGACTTAGTTATCAAAAATGCTTGTATGTGTATGATAAATCCCAATTTTTTGTTTATCTTGTGTTGAATTTAGTAGATTTTATCAACTTTTCTCACATTTATTCAATGAAATAGCATGGTTTTGTGAATTTCTCCTAAATTGTGCTTAAGGATGAAAACATGCTTTTTAGGCCCTTAATTTGCTAATTTTAATTCTCTTTAATTTCATTCGATGCGTTGATATGTTTGTTGAGTGATTCCAAGTTTATAAGGCAAAGATTGGATTGAAGAAGTGAAGAAAAAATATGCAAAGTGGAGAATTCATGAAGAAATGAGGTTTTGAGAATCTGCCATGCGATGCGTATGTGGTGCAGAATTTATAACCCACAAACTAACCGGTAAGTGCACCGGGTCGTACCAAGTAGTACCTCAAGTGAATGAGGGTTGATCCCACGAGGATTGATGGATTAAGCAACAATGGTTAAGTGATTTACTTAGTTAGACAAACAGAAAAAAGTGTTGAGAGTTCAAATGCATCAAACAGTAATTCAGAGAATCAGAAAAGCAAGCAGTAAACAAGTTGTGAAGTATATATGGAGAAACAGTTAAGGCTTTAGAGATATCTATCTTAGCTTCCGGATTGACTTTTCTTACTAGCTATTTTAATCGTGCAAGATTCAATTCATGGGAAACTATATGTGACTATACCCTTATTCTTTATACCTTTTTAGTCTCCTCTAACCTTCATCAACCGCCAATTCCTTGGTCACTTAATTCCAATTAGAGGGTGAAGTTCAATTCTAGTTTATGTGCTACAAAAACCCTAATTACCCAAATATTAGAGGATTATATGTCACGTATCCCGTTAAGTCCAGATAATTAGAAATTTAGGAGAAATTATTTTCAAGATGTTGTTCAAGTAAAGAGCTTTTTCAAGTTATACAAGAACTCAATTAGAACAAGGGTCATACTTTTGTTCCACCCAAATTCATAAAATAAAGAACGAAAACAATTCTTGAATTAGAAATCAGTACATGAATTAAAATAGAAAAGTAATAATATCAATTTATACAATAGATAGAGCTCCTAACCTTAACAGTGGAGGTTTAGTTGCTCATGGTTCAAAGAGAAAACTAGGATTCAGAAAAACTATAAAGTGCGAAATGAGGTATGAGAGAAGAGATGTGAGCCCGAAGGGCTGAATCTTTTCCCTTTTATATAAAATCCTAATTAATGTAAAATATATTATCTAAAATTAAATAATATCTTTTCCTATTTGTGAATAAAATAAAGTTTAATAAAAAATAAATAGAGCATCTTCGCTGCTGGCTCTTGGGGACGTGGGGACCACTCCAATTTGTTAAACCTAGCGCCAAACTTGGGCTAAACCAAGTTTGGTGCCACTCAACCCGCTTATAATTCTTGCTTTTTTTTCATCTTGGTGCCAAACTTGGAAAATCCCAAGTTTGGCACCACCAAGGCAGCGCAAAAGGGCAGCTTTATAGTGATCATGGTGCCAAACTTGGAGAATCCCAAGTTTGGTGCCAACAAGGCAGTGATTCCAGAAGAAAAGTATAGACTATTATATATTGTTGGAAAGCTCTAGAAGTTAGCTTTTCAATGCCATTGAAACCGCATCAATATGGCATCGTAGCTCAGGTTATTCCCGTTGGAGTGCAAGAAGGTTAGGGTTGGCAACATCATCCACTTTCTTCCTTTTCTTCTACACAAACCCTGTCAAATCTATCCGAATGCTACCTGAAATAAACCAAATTGTACACGACTCAAAGTAGCATTATAGTGGCTCAAAAATATTTAAATCTTAGTTAAACTTAGCAATTCAAATGCAAATTCACTAGGAAAAGATAGGATAGATGCACACTCATCAGTACGCGTGACCCACACGTACGCGTGACTTAAAAAATCGCAATATGACACGTATGCGTGACAAGCAGCACGTGACTTTATTAAAGAAAACACGCCGGGGGCAAATTCTGGACTTGCTGAAGCGCAATCCAACTCATTTCTGTAGCTACTAGAGGCCAAATTCCAGAAGGAACATGGGAAGAGCAATTAAGTGTAGAATAGAAACATGCTTTAGGTTATATTCTAAAGAGAAAAGCTCTCTTCTCTCTAGAATTAGGGTAGATTAGATTAAATTTCTCTTAGGTTTAGACTTTAATTCTTGTCTTGATTAGTTTCCTTGTAATTTCTTGTTGCTATATCTTTGCTCTTTTAGTTCTTCTTGTTAATTTCTTATTTTGGTCATTTTTATGTTTATGAACCCTTGTTGGATTTTGATTTTCTTTAATGCAATTTTGATGTTTCTTTGTTTATTGATGTTTAATTGAGTTGTTATTATTATTATTTTGCATTTGGTAGTCATAGATTTTATTAATTCTTGCTATTTACCATACTTTCCATTTATGCCTTCTAATTGTTTGATTAAATGCTTAGTTGAATTTTAGTGTAGAATTTTGTGCTCTTGGCTTGGGTTGAGTGATTGGAAACTCTTGAGTTATCAAATTCTTTTGTTGATTAGTGATTAAGGATTGCTAGTTGACTTGAATTTCACTAAAACTAATCTATGATTAGGACTTGTGGATTAAAGTTGACTTTGCTCACTTGACTTTCCTTCGATTGTTAGAGGATGACTAAGTGAGAGCAAGAGACAATTACCATTACAATTAAGGATGATAATGAGGATAGAAATTCTAATTCTCATTCCTTTCCAAGACTTTTCTTAGTTGTTAGCTTATTTCTTTTGTTATTTACATTTCTTGTTCATCATCTCAAAAACCAAAAAATACTTTCTCATAACCAATAATATGTATACTTTCCTGCAATTCCTTGAGAGACGACCCGAGGTTTGAATACTCTCGATTTTTATTGGGTTTGACTTATGTAACAAATGGATTAAAATTTGATTGAGGGTTATTTGTTGGTTTGGAACTATACTTTCAACAGAATTATTTTTTGAAAATTCCTAACCGACGATTTCCCTTCTTTAAGTTTTTGGTGTCATTGCTAGGGAATTGCATATGTGTGCTTGTTATTGGTTATTGTATATATATGACAAACCCCAATTTGAGGGTTTGTCTTGTATTGAATTTAGAGTATTTTGATAACCTTTTGTCACATTTAGCCTAGGAATTAGCATGGTTTTGTTATCTCTCCCATATTTGTGCTTAAGTGTAAAAACATGCTTTTTAGGCCTTATTTTGATGAATTCTAGTTTCTCTTTGATTCCATAAGATGCCTTGATGTGTTTGCTAGTAATCTCAGGTTGAAATAGGCTAGGCATGGATCAAAGGAAGCAAGGAAGAAAGCATGCAAGTGGAGAGAAGCACAAAAAGCCAAAGAATTGATCTCGGCCAAGCACGCGCACGCGCACAAGGCGCTCGCGCGCACATTGCGATAAAGGACAAGGACGCGCACGCGTACCGTGCGCGCACGCGTCGTAGTCCGCACGTGATTCTTTTATTACAACACGTGCCTGGCGATTTTGGAAGGTTTCAGCAACCAACTTTGGTGCCAAAATGCATATAAGAGCCAAGGATTGAAGGGGATTAACACTTCACTTGACACATTGACTTCCATAGACTAATTCTAGATCATTAGGTAGATATTTTTAGTTAGTTACATTTGTAGAGAGAGAAACTCCAACTTCTCTCTAAGATTCATCTTCATTTTCTCAATTCTCAACCATTCTTTGGTGAGATCTATTGCCACTCTCATTTACTTTGTTCATGTTGTAGATCCTCATCTCTAATCTCAATTAGTGTTTGTAATTGTTCAATTCTTGTAGATCTTAGGTTTAACTTTGTTGTTTTGGATTCTATTGATTCATAAAAGATCTCATTTTCATTGATGTTCATTGTTAATTGTTGTTACTCTCTTGTGTTGAATTGCTTTAATTCTAAATCTCTTCTCAATTTTACTATGTCTTTCATTCTTGCTCTCCAAGTGTTTGAGAAAATGCCAACTTTAGATATGGAGTAGTATTCCCTCACTTGGCCTAATGATTGAGTCATTGGAGACACTTGAATAATGGATGTCAATTGTTGATTAAGAATTGAGGATTGCTAATTGACTTAGAGTGCACTAAAGCTAGACTTCCCTAGGGTAAGACTAGGACTTGTGACTTGAGTTAATTACTTTTACTTGACTTTCCTCTATAATTAGGGGTTAACTAAGTGAAGCAACACTCCTTTGTTATCACAATTGAAGGAAGCTATAGTGATGGGACTTCCAATGTTCAACCTTGGCCAAGGCTTTTAATATTGATTGATTGTTGTTTTCTTTTATTCACACTTTTATGCCACACTCTTCAAACCACAAAAAGACCACTTAACCAATACATGCATCCTTGTAGCATTCCTAGGGAAGAACGACTCGGGACTAATACTCTCGATTATAGATTGTAGATTTGTTTGATGATGGATTTTGCGTCGGTTTAGACTATACTATGATTGACTACTTAATAATTTCTATACCGGCAAAAATTTATTTATCAATATATTAATATCATGAATAGTTGCTTTAGTTTCTTTGATAGTTTTTGCTAGTTGTAGGACTTTGCTTTTCTTTATTTTTTATTAGTTTTGTCTTTATTTTCTCTTACTACTATGAATTCTCATCAATTTAGCTCTGAGTTTAGTTTTAACTATGTTGTAGGAAATGAAAATTACAATGAGGATATGCATCAAGGATGGAACAATTAAAGGTGGGAAGAACCTCAAGCATATGATCAACCTTCATGGCAACAACCTCCTCCAATGTACTATGAGCATGAGCCATTCCATAATGCATACCAATCTAATGGATATGGTGGGCCTACTTGTGGTTATCAACCACAACCACTATATGCCTATGAACCACCCTTCTCAACATAGCCCTCAACCACCATACTCACAAGCCTCATACCACCAAACATATCCATATGACCCTAGTCCATATCCACCATACCAACCACCATATGAGCCATATGAACCATACTTAGAGCCACCACAATTCCAACATCAATACTTCCAAGAACCACCACCTCACTATTCTTACCAAGATAAACTACCTCCCATATATGAGAACTTTTAACGACATGATGAATTCTCCCTTTCACTACAATCCTCCATGGAAGAATATTCATATCCATTAATCCAAGAGCAATATGATCCTCCTTATGTTAGCCAAGAGGAACAAGAGCCAAGGGATCGTCTCATGGAAGTGATGGATCAGCTTAGAAAAATCATGATTCAAAAGAAGCAAGAGGAAGTCCAAAAGAGGCACGAAACTATCATGGCTAACCTTGCCACAATTAAAGCCAACTTGGACTCATAGAATTCATGCGACAAATAAAACATTTCCACGGATAAATGTGAAGAATCAACCGAAGAGTGGAGCATGAAAGAGATCTTAGAATCTTAACTTGAGAACAAGGAGATGGAGTGTGTTTTGCAACAAGTGGAAGGGATGGAGATTGTTAAAGAAGAAGAAATGGTTGAAGACCTAGGCAAAGTTAAGCAAGAGGTGGATTCCAAGCTTAAGGACACTTCCACACCAAGTAATGTTGTTGATGATTTTGTGGAAGTTGTTGAACCTTCTTCCATTGAGCTTGAATTTGAACAACCTCATAGGCACATTGTGGATGATGAAAGATTGGAAGAAGTTGAGTAAGCAACAAGTCCTACTATTAAAGATGATACCGCACCAACCAATGTGCTAATTGAGAATGTCGAACCTTCCTCATTGTGTCGTGAAATTGAGGAAAATGTAGAAGAAGTTGGTGAACAAGGAATTGAAATTGAGGAAGCTAGTCAAGAGGTGGAAGTAATTCAAGAAGAGCACAAGAAACTAGAAACCACAAGGCCGTTGGAAGCCTCTCTTACTAAGCAACCATCCATTCTTTCTTTCATTCAAGTGGGTAACTCTCTTATCCCTAAGCTTTACTTTCTCGCTTGAATATGGTTTTCTTGAGACGGATGGTCAACTTAGAGCTCTTTGTGAAATGGGAAGCAAGAAAGAGTTAGTTAGTGGTTGGCACCATAATTCAAGGTTCATTATGGAGAGTTTGGTGCTTAAATGAGAATTCACAAATCTTGTCACCCGGATTGAACTATGGTAACACCAATGAAAAAATAATAAATTTAGAAAAGAAAATAAAAATACGCACAAGATTAAAATGTAATGAATGAAAGTATGCAAATAAATTAAGTAAAATAGGATGAAAGTGAAGAAGGATGAGAAGTTAAAGAGATAAAGTAAGACAGAATAAAGAGAGAAGAAAAGATAGAAGAAATTAGGATTAGAAAAGAAAAGATAAGATAAGTGGCACTGATCTGGATAAGCTGTGTAGCGCAAGCGACGCAGACGCGTGGGGCACACGTTTGCGTGGGGCACCCGTTCGCGTGGTTGGTGCTATTTTCAAGTGACGCTGAGATGGTTCAATTATGCGTCGCATGCGACGCGTACGCGTACAGCACGCGTACGCGTGGATCGCATAAAGTTCAAGTGACGCGTATGCGTTGGGGACGCGTACATGTGGATGGCCATTGTGAAAAAGCGACGCGCACGCATCAGGAACGCGTACGCATGATGGGGCTTGTGCTCCCAGCACAGTTCCAACCCCACACCAACACAACTTTCTGCCCAAACATCATTTATGCCGATTTTACATAGTCACGCATGCGCGTCAATGGCGCGTACGCGTGGTTTGATTTTTCGTAGGGGACGCGTACGCGTGAGGTACGCGAACGCTTGGAATGGTTTGTGCGCCATGCACCACTCCCGTGTGTCTCTCGCGCAACTCTCTGTTCAAGGGCGCATAGACACATGACGCGTGCGCGTCGTAGACACTTGCGCGTCGATCCCCTTTTTTTATATGCAGTATGCAGAATGCAAAATGCAGATGCTGATGCAGACATTATGAATGAACACTAAGAAAAATAGAATGAAATAAAACTAAGAATAAAACAAAACAAAATAAAACTAAACTGAAAAAGAACGATCATACCATGGTGGGTTGTCTCTCACTTAGCACTTTTAGTTAAAGTCCTTAAGTTGGACATTTGGTGAGCTCCTTGTCATGGCGGCTTGTGCTTGAACTCGTCTTGAAACTTCCACCAATGCTTGGACTTCCAATAAGCTCTATCAATACCACGTAAATTCCTCAAACTTTGATGGAGTTTTTCACAAGTTTTGAGCCCCCAAAATTGATCCTCATATATTCCCGGATCTCAAATCTTGTTTCTACATCCGTCTTCAAGTTGATCATCATTGTTCCAGCCGGGTGGCAAGCAATTTGAATTCTCACTGAAGCGGCCAAACAACATTCTAGACCCATTCAATTGAGCTCTGCACCAACACTTGTACTCCAGTGCGGAATGCGGAACCTTAATGAACATTGCCTGACAACTCCAACCACTAACCATCTTCCTCTTACTCTTAATGCCACAAAGAGCTCTAAGTTGACCATCCATCTCCAGTAGCCCATATTCAAGTGGGAAATTAAAGGGTAAGGATAGGAATTTCGCCCACTTGAACGTTGTGTTGGACGATAATAGCCTTGGGAGAGGTGTTTCTAATGAATTTGCAAGCTCCACTCCCTTGTGCTTTTCTCTGACAACTACCACCTCTTTGCAAGCTTCTTCAATATCAACCTCTTCCTCTTGGTAGCTTTCTTCCAATTCAATCTCTTCTTCATTGCTCACCAAGGGCATGTGAGGTTGTGCCTCTTCTTCTTGAATCTCCATCTCTTGATCAACCTCTTCCAAGTCTTCAACTATGATATGCCTTGGAGGTTGTACACCTTCCTCAACATCAACATCAAACACCTTGAAAGGAGGCTCTATGACTTGACCTTCCTATGGAGGTTCAGCATCTCATAAGTCTGCAACCACTTTTTCCTCTTCAATGGCAGGCGTAGCTTCTTCCAATTGTTCTAATACAAAATCGTGTTGCTCACTGTCCCCTTGCTCATCTTCGAATGCACCGAGGACGGTGCAAACTTTTAAGTGTGGAGAGGTCATTTGACCAATCGGCCGTTTTTGGGTGAAAAGTTCTAATCCTAACACTTTTATTTTTTATTTTATTTTATTACTAGGCCTTTTAGAATTCTTAGTTGCAGTTTCTTAGATTGCATATATATATAATAAATTTAGTAAAAATAATAAAATTTTTCAAGAAAATTTCTTTTCATAGAGGGCATTCCAATTGATTTGAGTAAAAAAATTTTATTGAACTTGCTTGAATTATATATTGTGGAATATGTTTTTGAGCTAAGAACACATAAGCTTGTGAGTTTTTTAGTCTAATTGTATGGTTACATCATATAACCACTATTTCATTCTTGTGTGTATTATTCTCTTTCTATGATGTAATATTTAATTTGTTTGATTCTTTATGTCCATTATTTTGTGTATGAATATATTTATATGATTGAGGCCATCATTTCATTGAGCTCACTTACCCAAATGGCCTTACCCTTTTATCCACCTTTGATTAGCCAATTTTGAGCCTATTTTAATCCTCTTTTGTTCTTAATTTTAGCACATGACTAGCCTTAAAGCGAAAAATCATGAATGTCCTTAATTTGCATCTTTGATTAGTTTAGGCTAGTGAGAGTGTGTATCATTTAAGTGTGGGAAAACTTGGAAACATTGGTAGAGATAAAAGTTCATTTTTGTATTTTTGTTAAAGATCTTAGGAATTGGGTACATACTCATGCATTAAATGTTTAAACCATATGCATTGATATTTTTGTAAATATTTTATTTTGAAAAAAAAAAGAGAGAAAAAAAAGAAAAAGAAAAGAAAAGAAAAGAAAAATAATATGAAAGTAATAAAAAAGGGACAAAATTCCCCAAAGAAAAGTGATAATAACAACGCATATGTGGTGAAATTGAGAGAATACATGAGTGTGCGAAAAAGTGAAGAATGGGTAGTTAGGTTTGTAATTGAATTGTATAGGTTGTTATATGTGTTAGGTGAGAGTTTAAGTTAATCAAAGATTCGAATTTCAAGCTCACTTAACATTATATATCCTTACCTTGACCCTAGTCCTATTATAACCTATGGATAAGTCCCAAGATATTGGTATGCATGCATTGAATAATTGTTGATTGTTAGATGAAAAATAAATCTTAGAAAGCATGATTAGAAGAGAATTGAGTGAATCAACTCTAAACACTTGAGCGTTAGAGTGTATACACATCCGGTGAGGGTTCGATTGCTCAACTCAATGTTTTCACTAGGTATTATTTCTTATCTTACAAGTTTATAATTCTTTTCAATAACTCAATTTAATTATGGATTTGATTTGATTATGATTGCCTTAGCCCTTGTGTTCATATATGTATTCTTGGAAGTTGATTTATTTTGACCAAGTAGTTGCATGCATGTAGATAGGTTGCATTTAGATAGTTTACATTGAATAAATGTTGATACCCTTTTCTTATCTTTCTTGGTTTGGCATGAGGACATGCTTGGTTTAAATGTGGGGAGGTTGATAAATCCCAATTTTGTGGTTTATCTTGTGTTGAATTAAGTGAATTTTATCAACTTTTCTCACATTTATTCAATGAAATAGCATGATTTTGTAAATTTCTCCTAAATTGTGCTTAAGGGTGAAAACATGCTTTTTAGGCCCTTAATTTGCTAATTTTAATTCTCTTTAATTCCATTCGATGCCTTGATATATTTGTTGAGTGATTCCAGGTTTATAAGGCAAGGATTGGATTGAATAAGTGAAGAAAAAGCATGCAAAGTGGAGAATTCATGAAGATATGAGGTTTTGGAAATCTGTCATGCGACGCGTATGCGTGACAAGCATCACGTGACTTCACTAAAGAGAACACGCTGGGGGCAATTTCTAGACTTGCTGAAACCCAATCCAACTCATTTTTGAAACTATTAGAGGCTAAATTCAAGAAGGAACAAGGGGAGAGCAATTAGGTGTAGAATAGAAATATGCTTTAAGTTATATTCTAGAGAGAGAAGCTCTCTCTTCTCTCTAAAATTAAGGTAGATTAGATTAAATTCCTCTTAGATTTAGGCTTTAATTCTTGTCTTGATTAGTTTCCTTGCAATTTTTTGTTGCTACATCTTTGTTCTTTTAGTTCTTGTTAATTTCTTATTTTGGTCATTTTTATGTTTATAAACCCTTGTTGGATCTCGATTTTCTTTAATGCAATTTCGATGTTTCTTTGTTTATTGATGTTTAACTGAGTTGTTGTTATTTTTATTTTGCATTCGGTAGTCATAGATTTTATTAATTCTTGTTATTTACCATGCTTTCTTTTTATACCTTCCAAGTGTTTGATAAAATGCTTGGTTAGATTTTAGTATAGAATTTTGTGCTCTCAGCTTGGGTTGAGTGATGGGAGACTCTTGAGTTATCAAACTCTTTTGTTGATTGGTGATTAAAGATTGCTAGTTGGTTTGAATTCCACTAAAACTGATCTTTGATTAGGACTTGTGGATTAAAGTTGACTTTGCTCACTTGACTTTCCTTCAATTGTTAGAGGATGACTAAGTGAGAGCAAGAGACAATTATCATCACAATTGAGGATGATAATGAGGATAGGAATTCTAATTCTCATTCCTTGCCAAGACTTTTTTTAGTTGTTAGCATTCTTTTGTTATTTACATTTTATGTTCATCATCTCAAAAACCCAAAAATACTTTCTCAACCAATAATATATACAATTCCCTGCAATTCCTTAAGAGACGATGCAAGGCTTAAAAATATCTCGATTTTTATTGGGTTTGACTTAAGTGACAAACAAATTAAATTTTGATTGAGGATTATTTATTGGTTTGAAACTATAGTTACAACGGAATAATTTTGTGAAAATTCATAACCGACGATTTCTCCCCATCAGTGTAGCACAAGTGAACTATATAAACAAAAAAAAGATAATACAATTAATGACACCAAAATTATATTGCTAGATTTTTTATTTTTATATTTTCTTATCACTATTGCTATCATTGTATAAATGCCAATATAAGTATATCACTAGATTTTTTGTTTTGGTCTGGTTTTACTTTCTTCTCGGCGTCAACCAATATTTGTTGAGATAATAATTAGGGAATCCAATTTTGGGCCCTGAACACCACAGAACGAGTGAACAATATTGATCAGATGCAGACATGCAGTAAACGAGGTAGGCCCATAACAAAAACAAGGATGTTGGCCAACCATGTTGGCAGATCTAAGAGTTGTTGGGCTACACTATGCCCATTTAAGCATTCCCATTTTCCAGAATCTCTGTAAATTTTAATTTTGTTGATCTACAGATATGAATTAATTTTTTCTAGCTGCCAATTCCAGGAAATCCTGCCACTGAATAAAATCAATGGAAGCATGAACATGGGTAATGTCTCAGCAAGGGGCCAACAATTCAGCAAAGTAGGTGAGGATAGTTAAACACTCAAACGGGCATTGATGGAGCTTGCATGGAGTTAAGGCAACCCAACGGGTACATGTGTCTATCTATGAAATTATTATGCAAAATCTGAAAGCCTAGGCCACTTTGTGAACCCTTTTCTTGGGCCCATAGATTGGACCTTTCTCTTCATTTGGGGTTAGAGTGGCCCATGATGTAGAAATCTAACCACACCTTCACATGCCACAACACCAAAGATTCATTGTAAAAATTCCCTATTATAGTCACATCCTCCATAGTACCTTGATTATAATTATCAAATGTATGTCACAATTCACGCTGTATGATTTTTCCCCTTAAATTTTGTATGCACATTTGGCTTCTTTCGCAATCATCTAATCCTAAACCGTCAGCTGTTTACGTCTTTTACATTCCATTATAAATTTTGTCCTTGAGATTATTATTAGCACACACAACTTCGTTTAATTATGCAACTTAATGAATCTTTTATTTATTTTAAAATCAAACGATATGATGACTAAGAAAAGAATATGTAGCGTTAAATCTATTGTGATTGATGCCTAACCCCAAAACAGCAAAAGCCAACCTGAACAAGCTTCTTATTGTTTTTGGTTTATGATTACGATCTAAGAATGGAAAACAAGAAATATGAGTGAACATCTATTTTTATTTCTAACATTATTTCAAGTTAATGAGTTGAGTGGAGGAGTGGAAGAAGGATTTGGTGCTTAGAATAAGTGCTTTCTTTTAAATAATCTACTAATAATATTTGATTAGGTGGGATCAGGTGCCATAATCAAAATTCCTCTGTTGATTCTTAAAAAAACGAAGAAGAAATATAAAATCAAATCAATCTGCATGTCATATCATACATATATCTCAGTGCAATAATAACCGCAAGTGATACACACACAAACCAAAAACACAAGTAGTAGTTGGTTTTGTTGTCATGCTTTCATTTCGTAACATAATATCTATGTCCCAATAATAATATTGCCTCTGCATTTTTCTAAACACTAGAAACCACTCATCAACAACAACCACCACCACCACCATCACCTTATTGTTCTGCATCACAGTTTCGAGTCTCTTAATTTCTGTGCTCCAAAATCTAGTCCTAGTTTGCATGATGGCCTTTAGCTTATGTGGAACAAACCTTGATTGGATTAGAGTCCACACAGACCATTAAGTGAATTGAGAGCCATGTGTTTGAGTTTATGTCTCTGTGAGAAAAGTGCTTGTGTTGGTTTTTCTCACCCTCAAAACAATCACATACTATTCACCACACCACCCATCTTTTCTATGATTCCTTTCTCCTTCTAACCAAAGATGCTTCTCTGAGACTCTTTATCTATTAAGAATCCTAACGCTTATTGCCCCAACTCAAAAAAGTTCCTTCTCTCCGCTCCTTCAATCCACCAAAAAGGGTACAAGAATTCTGAGTTCTTGTTTTTTGAAACATTGGTGTCTTTCAAACATGCATATAATGGCTCTTCACCATCCACACCGTTTATTACTAGACACAAGCTCAAGCTCTGGTGATGTAAATAGGACAAAAGATTCCTCCTTAGGCGACCCGAATTTCGACACCAACATGGTGATTATCTTGGCTGCTTTGCTCTGTGCACTCATATGTGCTTTGGGACTCAACTCAATAGTGCGTTGCGCTCTAAGATGTAGCCGAAGGTTGGCTTTCGAGACCCCGGACGAAGCAGCAGCGCGATTAGCGGTTAAAGGGTTGAAGAAGAGTGCTCTGCATCAGATTCCTATAGTTGTTTATGGTAATTCAGGTGCTACTAATAGTTGTATTAAAGCCACTGATTGTGCAATTTGCCTAGGGGAGTTTATGAATGGGGAAAAAATTAGAGTGCTACCAAAATGTAACCATGGATTCCATGTTAAGTGTATAGATACATGGCTGCAATCACACTCCTCTTGCCCAACTTGTAGAAGGTGTTTGATTGAGCAACCAGCAACAAGTTCTGAAGTTGCAACTGTGGCTGTTGCAGTGGCTGCAGCTTCAGGAACAAGGAATAGTCATGAAGATAATAATGCTTCAGGAGGGTATCAACCTGATCATGTAGCTGTAGTTGTTGATGAGATTAGCTAGCTAGTTGAAAGTTGCTGCTTAACCTTCCCCTTTGTTGGAATTCACTGATGGAGGGATGAGTAATTTGACTCATTCACATCTAGATCATGAGTGTTTGGAATTCATATTATGAAAGGAGACATTGCTTTTGCTAATTTGAAAAGAAAAAAGGAGTTCATCAGAGCGAGGCAAGGGATGGAATAAATGAAGAGATAGGTATATTTTGTTTATGTATTTTTTTTTCAAACTTGAATTAGGATTTTAAGAACTTTTCATATTCTATGGTGTACTTGTATGATAGTGTGAAGAATTGAGGATATATAGAGGTAGATATTAGTGTAGAAAATTTAACTTGATTTCATGTATGTTTGTGCATGTTTTCGGACATGATTGTAAATAGATTGAGAAGCAAGCAATGTGCAACTATTTCGGTTCTAAAATGGCATTTTATCTCCGGTAAATAAATATTGATGCTGAACTATGTTCAAACTCAGTTCAACTTTTACTTTAGTCCTTAGTTCCTTATTCCTTATCCTTTGATTAGAGTTGTAGTGGATCTTAGGAGTAATCAAGGAATATTTAAATTGATATCATATATACTTGGTTCATGATCAACTT